>NW_026108886.1:0-284494 GCF_024516045.1 Bombus affinis | reverse complement strand
TGCTAATGGCGTACTATAAATATAAATATTTGAATAAATATTGCGAATTTCATATTGCTAAAAGATTTATACTATTCGTTCGTAAATAATCGTCGGATCTATATTTAAGTGGAAACTGCTGCATTAGATCTCTTTTCTTACTTAAAATTATTTGGATTGGTAACTTGGATGTAGCATGTAATTTATTCTTCCTTTATAAATAGTGTACAGAAGATACCAATTCAAAGAAATGGAAGGAAAGTCTAAAAGCAAAGAAAATCTACAGGAAGATAAAACGTTCGAGCCTTGCCAGGCTATATAAGATGCTAAATAATTTCATTTTGACAATGGTCCTACATCCTACTATGCATAAATTTAATATTAATATCAGCAGGTTTCATGCCAAGTATTACATCTAACGTATAACCACAAGCCCTGGTTTTAAATGCCTTATAGTAACACCGAAAAGATTATTCAGTTGGATGTCTGACTCAACATCAATATTTTACTTAGAAGATAATACGTCGAGAGCCATGTTGGTGGATGGAATGGGAGATGAATGAAGGCTTACTTCTGTAAAATACGTAAAATGGTAGTCGGAATGAATTTTGGCGCTTGGGGACAGAAAAAGAGCTGACTGACACTGTCATACACCTGAATTTATAAAATTTTGAAAATCGATGTAACCTTTGAACTTTATCGTATTCTGTTTCATAGCACAAATTATTCTTCCCGAAATGTACGTTTAGTGTTATAATATATTTGACCAACGTTCTCAAATACTAGTTTTGCAAAAGCAATGGTGGAATTGGAGCAATTCTTTCTTCTTTCATTCTTTGAATGACCTGGATTTTCGAGTAGTCTAGTGACGATTGATCCGTACAATTAATCGATTTCTTTTTATTACACAAGTGCAAGAAATTCCGCTTTGAACGCAGATGTTGCAACATCGAATGCCTGAACCCCACAGAAGATCCGACCGCATTTAATGTCACTACCGTCGATGATTCACCCAGAAATGGTTCACTTCAGAACCATAGTCCCATATCTGGAAGCGTCAATCACTATGTGTCACATAGTCATATGTGGATGCTGAGCTTATTGATGGTAATTGTAATATTTTAATTTTTTTTATTCTATATTTTCGACTTCTTTTTTCGAGTAGAATCACCAATTTTCCGCTTGTACTATCAATTACCAACCAGCCCGTATGACAAAATTCTATTTTAAACACAAAACTACTCGCCATGAGTGGCTATTTTGTTTACGAAATTAAACGAATTTAATAAATGAAATGGCAAGGAAGGAACTACAAGTGACCGTCAAACTATTTTTATGCTTGAAAAGTAATTCGCGAAGTAATATAAAATAATACTACTGATTTGTGTCTCTTTCAGAACTTTTTCTTAATCTCTTGTTTTTCCCTTCAAAATTTATTATTTATTATTTATTCGGTGTCACGAAAACCGATTAAATATTGTCAGTTCTCGTTCAATTGTCACTTCAAAGTTGTTAGTTCAAAGGTTCTCATACATCATAAAGCAAGGGACCAAATCTTTAACTTATTACAAATTAAACCTTTTATTGTAATTACGAAAATTATGAAAGTCCCAAGCGAAACAAGTAGGGAACATGAACTGCTCAGCGAACCAAAGAACGGCTCAGTGACAAAATTAATAAAGTAAGGATCACAAATATTTACAACATTACACTCTTACATCACATAATAGTTCTCTATACAAAAGATATATAGCGAATCGACTTTTCACAACGATAAGAATCAACAGAACCAATTAAGACCAGGCGAAACTCTCATAAGACAACAATATCAGAGGGATCAAATCAGCGATTTTAATCTATGTTACAAATTATAGTTATCAAGAAAAATTGCTCTTTTCACGAAAATTATGCTGATGACACACTCACAATGCATTTTATATTTGATAGTCGGATGTGCTCGTGGCCATCAGGAGTATAAAGACGACGTTTTTAGAAAATGACAGCGCTGTCGGGTTTTAAAAGCTTTTATTTTTTTATTCATCATTACGAAGATTGTGATGGAAGAACGTAATGGGTAAAATCTGACTATTCCTTAATGAAGAATGCTTAAAGAGATTCTATAGAAAACGGTGATCGTTTCGTTGGGTAGTTCATTCGAATTTTGATCAGGATTATTGAGATAGAAGGGTCGAGAGCTTCGTGGAATATAAACTTTGACGCTTCGACGCTTCATCTCTTTTCAAGCTCACCAGTCACAAACCATGGTTCACTGAATATATCTTTTTGGAAAATCCTTTTTGGATTTTCGTACGAGAAACATGGTATGTTTGACAAGGGATTTTCTTTTGAGGCAATTTAGAGTGACAAAAAGGTCTTTCTGTTAGGTAGCTTGACGAGAAAATGTTTTATTAATAACGTAAATGGAACGAGTAGTTACGAATTTAAATAGAATATGACCAAATGGAATATATATCTTCTCTTCGACTTTCATAAGCTGAAAGCCCCGTATCTAAATTTTATCTTAATTATTTGAAGCAAAAAGTATGTTTTCTGAAACTTTCGTTTCTCGTGATGAGTACTTTATGATGCAATAAAAAATTTTGTCTGAAAATTATACTCAAGATCAATTTCATGATCCATTTTCTCTAACAGATCTCCATCTTCCACAGCTATAACAAATAATTTTTTCACACTCTATACATTTAACATCGATTATAATTCTGATAATTGAAACACCGAACATCAATGTGTTTATTCACTACGCCAACACAGATAACAATTAACATTGATATATAATATATATTTGACGATATATATCTGAAAGAATAGAAATTTCATTTAATCGACTATATGACCATACTCGGTTAAGTACCAACAACGACTATCTATCAACCTTATCTTACTTCCTCAAAGATATAGAAAGACTTTAAAATTTCAGCCATGTGATTTGGTCCTTTAAAATTTAGAAGTAATATAACGATAAATACCATCAAAACCTTTAAATTTAACGCACGAAAACATGTCTTCTTTGCTAATGGCGTACTATAAATATAAAAATTTGAATAAATATTGCGAATTTCATATTGCTAAAAGATTTATACTATTCGTTCGTAAATAATCGTCGGATCTATATTTAAGTTGAAACTGTTTGCATTAGATCTCTTTTCTTACTTAAAATTATTTGGATTGGTAACTTGGATGTAACATGTAATTTATTCTTCCTTATAAATAGTATACAGAAGATACCAATTCAAAGAAAGTTCAGCAAACTGACAATATATAATCGGTTTTCGTGACACCGAATAAATAATAAATAATAAATTTGAAGGGAAAAAACAAGAGATTAAGAAAAAATTCTGAAAAATTCTGACACAAATCAGTAGTATTATTTTATATTACTTCGCGAATTACTTTTCAAGCTTAAAAATAGTTTGACGGTCACTTGTAGTTCCTTCCTTGCCATTTCATTTATTAAATTCGTTAATTTCGTAAACAAAATAGCCACTCATGGCGAGTTTTGTGTTTAAAATAGAATTTGTCATACGGGCTGGTTGGTAATTGATAGTACAAGCGGAAAATTGGTGATTCTACTCGAAAAAAGAAGTCGAAAATATAGAATAAAAAAAATTAAAATATTACAATTACCATCAATAAGCTCAGCATCCACATATGACTATGTGACACCTAGTGATTGACGCTTCCAGATATGGGACTATGGTTCTGAAGTGAACCATTTCTGGGTGATTCATCGACGGTAGTGACTTAAATGCGGTCGGATCTTCTGTGGGGTTCAGGCATTCGATGTTGCAACATCTGCGTTCAAAGCGGAATTTCTTGCACTTGTGTAATAAAAAGAAATCGATTAATTGTACGGATCAATCGTCACTAGACTACTCGAAAATCCAGGTCATTCAAAGAATGAAAGAAGAAAGAATTGCTCCAATTCCACCATTGCTTTTGCAAAACTAGTATTTGAGAACCGTTGGTCAAATATATTATAACACTAAACGTACATTTCGGGAAGAATAATTTGTGCTATGAAACAGAATACGATAAAGTTCAAAGGTTACATCGATTTTCAAAATTTTATAAATTCAGGTGTATGACAGTGTCAGTCAGCTCTTTTTCTGTCCCCAAGCGCCAAAATTCATTCCGACTACCATTTTACGTATTTTACAGAAGTAAGCCTTCATTCATCTCCCATTCCATCCACCAACATGCTCTCGACGTATTATCTTCTAAGTAAAATATTGATGTTGAGTCAGACATCCAACTGAATAATCTTTTCGGTGTTACTATAAGGCATTTAAAACCAGGGCTTGTGGTTATACGTTAGATGTAATACTTGGCATGAAACCTGCTGATATTAATATTAAATTTATGCATAATAGGATGTAGACCATTGTCAAAATGAAATTATTTAGCATCTTATATAGCCTGGCAAGGCTCGAACGTTTTATCTTCCTGTAGATTTTCTTTGCTTTTAGACTTTCCTTCCATTTCTTTGAATTGGTATCTTCTGTATACTATTTATAAAGGAAGAATAAATTACATGTTACATCCAAGTTACCAATCCAAATAATTTTAAGTAAGAAAAGAGATCTAATGCAACAGTTTCAACTTAAATATAGATCCGACGATTATTTACGAACGAATAGTATAAATCTTTTAGCAATATGAAATTCGCAATATTTATTCAAATATTTATATTTATAGTACGCCATTAGCAAAGAAGACATGTTTTCGTGCGTTAAATTTAAAGGTTTTGATGGTATTTTATCGTTATATTACTTCTAATTTTAAAGGACCAAATCACATGGCTGAAATTTTTAAAGTCTTTCTATATCTTTGAGGAAGTAAGATAAGGTTGATAGATAGTCGTTGTTGGTACTTAACCGAGTATGGTCATATAGTCGATTAAATGAAATTTCTATTCTTTCAGATATATATCGTCAAATATATATTATATATCAATGTTAATTGTTATCTGTGTTGGCGTAGTGAATAAACACATTGATGTTCGGTGTTTCAATTATCAGAATTATAATCGATGTTAAATGTATAGAGTGTGAAAAAATTATTTGTTAGAGCTGTGGAAGATGGAGATCTGTTAGAGAAAATGGATCATGAAATTGATCTTGAGTATAATTTTCAGACAAAATTTTTTATTGCATCATAAAGTACTCCATCACGAGAAACGAAAGTTTCAGAAAACCCCTGGATCGTAAATAATTCGTTCTTTTGAAAAAAGCTGTTTAAAATTTCTTATACTAATCCCTATACTAATTGTGTATACTAATTGTATTTAGTATATTATGTTATAAATAATGGTTAATATAAGTATCAAAATAAATAGACAACAATTAATTAGATAACATCGTAATAACATAATATAATATAATGGGCGTAATCATATACAGTAAAACTTAGAAAATATGCTCTGGATGAATTCGGTGAAAATTATCCTTTGTTCCGTGGTATATATAGGCAAAAACGAATGGTAGACCGCAGCATAATAGTTTCCAACCATCCACAATTGTTCTAATTCCTCACTCGACGTCTTTCATGTTCATTCATGTAGGAAAAAGTATGTTATCGTTTAATAATAAGCTTTTAAGCGTTTAATAACATCTCGTCGAGTAGAAATTCCACACGAAGCAGTGAGAAAAATAATATTTGAAGAAGATCTATGTTCTCAGCTTCGTCGTGTGCAAGAACTTTGTAGGATAGATTGTATCATGCGATGAAAATTTTATACTTGTAAGTTAAGAAAATTGGAACGAAAATTCACGTTGTCTCAAAGATATCTTGTTTTTGGATAGAAATAGTTACTTTACTAACAACATTCTCAATATTAAGGATATGAACATCTTTGATTTAATCAAAGCCGCTGGAATACGCTAGATATTTCATATCTGACTTAAACATGTACTGCGACGAGCGAAAAAAAGTAAACACATAAATGTAAAAGACTAATTTTTCAAGTGATCGGTAAAGATTAGGTAACAGTAACTACAAGTTATTATTAACGAAATGTAATAGTTAATTTTCATTAACATTAATAATGTACAAAACATTTTACAAAATGGACATCTCAAACCATGTTTACAGTTTTGCACATTAATTATACTCGTCGAATCAAGGTTTCAACATAGGTATTTCGTCCACTAGTACTACTTCACGTTTATTATATCCAATAGAATTAACTACTATTTAGGTAAATTATTTTGTGGAATGGTCAAATAATGCTCTTTTCTCATTATACCTTCGACATTCGCTTTCTACATAAAATCAACGGGCTGTGTTTACACTTTGCTTGTCACGGCGTATCAAGGAAGATTGAAATGTAAAGTAATTCGCACAAAAAAGTAGATATTAGTATTGATGTTATTGTATTCCATATTTGACCTTAAAATATGAATAAAATCAGTCTAAGTATTAATGAATTTCAAACATTTTTTCTATAACAACGGAACTTTTCCTTTCTAATGAGCACTATATGATGCCAATAGAAAAACAATTTGACACTGAAAATTGTGGTCAAGATCAATTTTGCGCTACACTTATCTAACAATTTTCATCAATCGAAGGTGTAGAATGGCTTGAAAAAAATACCGCGATAAATACTTTTTTGACACTTTGTACAAAGGTGTATATCAATGTGTATATCGATACACATACTCTGTATGTGCATATCCGTGGTATATATATCCGTTTTTTCGAAGCAAAATGTCATCTACCTGTTCAAAAGAGCAAAGCAAAAACATTACATAGAGGGTTTGTTACTGTTAACACTCTCTATTTCCGTGCGTAAAGTATCCAACCAGATATCCAGGAACAGCTTTCAGGGAACGAGATTGAATATTTGATCGAATATATTTAATATGGCAATGTTACGTATAACAATATACGTATGGAATTTTAAAAGTCACGAGGGTTGCAGCGGACTCAATTTTAATGTACATTAAACATTTTGCTCATTGATGACCTTACCTTAATTTTTTTCTCCTTCCTCACTTTCTTCTCCTATGCGAGTGACACAGCAAGATTGATAGTAACAAGCGATTTCATTAAAACACAATCTCCTTTTCCATTTGATGAACACGATACGAGACGAGGGAATGATTTAGGAACACGACTTTCGAGCGGTTTCAACAACTATAAGTTTCATTTATAGCAACGAACACTGCCAAAGACGTAATCAATAAGATTCGCGTAGGTGCCGTAGATGACGTAGATGAAAAAACGTAGATCAAACGTAAATGACGAAATTATACATTAATTTATTTTAACGCGTTAAAATTACGCTAATGACAGTTGTTCCATTCAATTTGTTCACATATTTGAGACCTATATGGAACAAAGTGAACGGAACATCTGCAAACGTGTTAACCGGACAACGACGAATTTTCACATCTACTCCACGAAGCTTCACATATATCAATGACCACTACCGTAGTCATGGTCAAACATAGATGACGAAGTTATGTATTGATTCACTTTAACACGTTCAGATTACGCTAGTGACACTTGCGCAGTACTATTTGTTCATATATTTAAGCCCTATATGCAACAAAGTGAACGTAGCTTCAGCAAGCGTGTTAATTGGACAACCACGAATTTTCACATATATTGCACGAAGATTCGTATATAACAATGATCACTGCCATAATCATGGTCAAACGTAGATGACGAGATTATGCATTAATTCACTTTAAAAATTTACGCTAGTGACACTTGCGCAGTACTATTTGTTCATATATTTAAGCCCTATATGCAACAAAGTGAACGTAGCATCAGCAAGCGTATTAATTGGACAACCACGAATTTTCACATATATTGCACGAAGATTCGTATATAACAATGATCACTGCCATAATCATGGTCAAACGTAGATGACGAGATTATGCATTAATTCACTTAAAAATTACGCTAGTGACACTTGCGCAGTACTATTTGTTCATATATTTAAGCCCTATATGCAACAAAGTGAACGTAGCATCTGCAAGCGTGTTAATTGGACAACGACGAATTTCGTTTCGCAAACACGGACACGTGATACATTTTGAAGTTACGTGGACGCGAGAGTAATTCGTTCCCTTAAATTGCTCAATTTCCATTTCTTTCGCCATGTATATTCGAGTATTGCATTTGAATTGCAGAGCAGTGGGAAGTAACGGCGCACGTCGTTGATATATCGACAGGAACATGAATTCTTTTTTCATAGGATGAATACTTTTTTCATCGAATTATTAAACCGAATCAAGTTTTCAAATCCAATCATTTAATTTCATCGTTTTACATCGAACGTTTCAATCTTTTTCTTTTAAATACCTTACCTATATTTCATCTCGTTGAATATTCCATATTTTTAATGCTACTACCACTTATTGGTAATTTCAAATATGTAATTATCGTTCTGAGTTAGAAATTCGAAATAACATTCGTCAGTATATGATTCTACGTTTTATATAGAGTAATAAAAATGATACAATGAGTTTCGGTAAATAACCAATAAAAATTTTTGTTCCTTTTTCTTTTTCTTTTTTTTTTTTTTTTTTTTTTTGGTTTTATGTATCCAAGGTCGAGAATAAACTATGTGCACGTTTCTTGTATTCGTTTCTTGTATTTTTATGAGGAATTCAGTCTTTTTACGCCACAAGAGTCTCAACGTTTTCGTTTTCACGCCTACGTTACGCTCGTTAAACACGTTCCAACAAGACCATGAATAAGGATAACAGCTTTAATGTTTTCACATGTTTGACACAATGTTTCACACAAAAACGTAGACTAAGAAGCATATGGCAGACCCATAGAACACCGGAGGACAAACGCAAACTAAACAACGCAACTAGAAAACTATCCTAAACTATAAAAAACTACAATAATGACCGTTTTCACAAATATCTCGCCAGCTTGTCCCCCACAGCCGACTCCAACTACTCACTATGGAAGGCCTCCAGGAAACTCACGCGCCTCCCACAAATAATACCTCCAATCCGCCGTCCGCAGGGTGGATGGGCGCGTAGCCCTATAGAAAAAGCCAACCTATTTGCCAAACACTTGACTGAAGTATTCCAACTCCATTCCTCCATAGCTGCAGCGGACGTTACCGAATATCTGCACACTCCCTTCCAAATGTCCCCTCCTATTGAACCCTTCACTTCTTCAGAGATCATAGAAGCAATCAGTCGCCTAAACCCCAAGAAAGCAGCAGGTCACGACCTAATAGGAAATAAAGCAATCAAGGAACTTCCGATAAAAGGGATTGCACTCATCGCATCAATCTTTAACGCTATCCTCCGCCTTCAACACTTTCCCTAGGCTTGGAAAATCCCACTGATCACCCTCATCCCTAAACCCGGTAAACCAATATATGAAACCAGCTCCTATCGCCCAATCAGTCTTTTACCTACCCTGTCTAAACTATTCGAGAGGATGCTCACGAATCGTCTCCTTCCACTCCTAGAAGAATTGAAAACACTCCCAGACCACCAATTCGGCTTCCGAAAACAACACTCAACAGTAGAGCAAATCCACCGCATAACCCACATGATCAGCCAAACCCTTGAAAAGAAAAAATACTGCTCAGCGGTATTCCTAGACATCCAACAGGCATTCGACAAAGTATGGCATAAAGGGCTACTCTACAAGCTCAAAAAGATCCTACCTCATCCATACTACTCCATCTTAAAATCCTACCTAACCAACAGACAATTCATAGTTAAATGTCTAGGCGCCACTTCCGCAACATTCCCAATAGAATCCGGCATACCCCAAGGTAGTGTCCTCGGACCCCTACTGTTTTCCATCTACACTGCCGACTTACCTATAGCAAACGAGGTAACAATAGCAACATTTGCCGACGACATAGCACTATTAGCTACCCACGCAGACCCGGCAATTGCCTCATCCACTCTCCAGCGAAGTATCGACACCATGGAAAAGTGGTTCCAAAAATGGGGTTTCAAAATAAACGAAAAAAAATCCTCTCATGTAACCTTCACGCTCCGAAAACAAACCTGCCCCCAGGTCACCATTAACAACACAATAATCCCAAGCAAGGACTCCGTAAGATACATGGGCATGACCCTGGACAGGAGGCTAACTTGGAAAAAACATATCTCAGAAAAAACAAAGCAACTAAAGGAAAAATTAAGAAAATTCTATTGGTTCACGGGCCGACGCTCCAAACTAAACATACAGAACAAAATAATCCTCTACAAGGCCGTAATAAAACCTGTCTGGACCTATGGAATCCAACTATGGGGAACAGCAAGTAATTCCAACATTGAAATACTCCAACGCTTCCAATCGAAAACGCTAAGATCCCTATCAAATGCACCCTGGTATGTTACCAACGAAACAATCCACCGTGACATCAAGATACCTACAGTCAAAGATGAAATACACAAGTCCAGAAGCAGATATAACACAAGAGTCAACAACCACCACAACCCACTAGTCACCCAACTACTGGACACGACGGACCGATCTACATTTATCATATTTTATATAAAATTAGAAGGGACCTTTAAAAAATTGCATGCAACAACACACTTACAGGTACTCTTGAATTAGTTTTTCTACATGTCCGATTATGTCTTTATATGTATATGTCAATTCAAATTTATTTTCTTAAATGTCCCTTAATGAAAAACTAACACTTCATATTAACTTTGAACTTTTGAGTTCTTAGAATATTCTGATTTAGTCACTGGCTGTACCATAAATTCATTTACAGATATTATATTTCCACCAAGAGCTAGTTTTATTATGAGCCTTCCTGCATCATCATCGAATCCTTCTATTTGACCATAATTATTACTTTGTTCTCCAGCTATAATTTTCACAAATGTTCCTTTCTCGATTTTAACTTCTTCCTCTTCTTTTTTGAAATCTGTATTTTTCTTCTGCAATGCTACTTTGTCTGCTCCAAGACCCATACCTTTTGGTCGTAATTCTGGTATGACAGCTGCTACTAATCTGTAATAGTTAGAATAAACGATTGTGAAATAAAAAATGATGTTCTCTGTTTACTTTCCAATAAGTGATGTATTAAATACATATAATTAATTTAATCCAGAGTAAAATTCATACTTTTCATTTCAACCAATTCCCTTTCCTGGTTGCCATCCCATTCCCCTTAACATTGCTACACCAAAAGCATCAATAGGAATTTTTTCATAATCTTCTAACGTAGACTGAAAAATACAAAACGATATTTATAATATGCAAATGTAATACATCTGTGCATTGCACATCAATATGTTGATAACGTACCTGTTCTTTGCCTCTTAATGATTCATCTTCTACTAAAGGTAAAGTTAAATCATTTGTTTTAGTTTCATATTTATTCTTTGACTTAAGTTCCCCAATGATTTCTTTAGTCGCTTGCTCTTCTAAAGTAACAACTTTATTTTCACTATCTTCAACTGGCTCTTTCTTTATTGATATTATTGGCGATGTTTTTCCATTAGATAGCTTTGATTTTGCCTCGTTAACACTAGCGTCTCCTACCTTTTCCTTATCTGCCTTCGGAAGGAAAATGTCTGCATCTATTTTATTAAGAATTCTATCATGCCAGGTTTTTGAACCTAGTAATGGAATAATTAGAGGTTCATCTTTTTTTTCTTCCTCATTGAAATAAAAAAATTGTTTTCAAATATATATATTCCGCTATTGGTGATTTTTATAGGTTAGGTTGAGGTTATATGTTTCTTGATTATAAATTTTACTTTTTGAACTCACCCTATTACTTTAATACCTTTCTCATCAAGGCATTCAATGTAATCAACTTTCTTTTTTTCTTGTGGAATAGCATTTTTTAACACAGGTTTCTTAATAGATTTCGCAAAACCGAAGGAAATCTTCTTTCCTTCTTCTGCCATTTATTTGTTATTTTAACACTGACTTATAGATCAATACACATGTATATACTAGACATAAAGATTGATGTCACTTGAATCTACGTACATGAATCTGATATCTTATTATACTTTATTAATCTACTCAAAATTACTTGCACATTACTAAAATTTCATTCCGACAATGTATCAAGCGTCTGAATAAGTGACATTAAAGTAAACATATATCAAAGAGGAAATAAGAAGAACTGACGCCTATGGTTTTCTATGTTACAGAGCTAGTGCTGCATCATACGGCCAAATGCCGAAAGTGGCTTATGCTAGTATATACCTGCCTATACGTTTCAATGAGAAAATCGATATTATGTGTTCATGTGAAAATTCACATTTCCCTAGGAGCTGTATTTTGATAGATTTAAGCTTCTAATGGAGCATTTTAAACGTATAGAGTATACTATGAAGTAGATAGTAGTGCGGATCATTTTATATTCATAGAAAGTTTGAATGTATAGAAATGTACAAAATGCTCATGATATGCAAAAATATGCAAAATATTCAAAGTAAACCAATCATCAAAAAGTTTAGAAGGTGAAACAAATTTCTTTAATAACACCTAGATTAATTTTTATTTGTTAACAATCCCATATATAACCATAGCTTTCGCCCGGCGCATATACGCGCCCATACATGCGTTAATAAGATAAGAGGAAATAAAAGACAGATTATCGATAAAATACACTAACACATATGTAATACGTGGAGATATTACCACTCAGATTACACATATTATATATTATAAGGGAAGATGTATACCACGTATACATATATGTAGAACGAACATTTCAAACTTGTTTATAACGCGTGCGCACACATACATGCACGCACACGAACAATTTTTCGAACGATAATTATATTAATGATATATATTATGATAACCATTTATATTTTTTAAAATATGTTCTTATGGCATACATATTTATTCCACGCTTCATATCTATCCACATCCGTAACTGTAGGTGACATTGTTTTTTAACAATTTTGCTATTATTTCATAATTCTTTAATTCATATTTCAAAGTCGTAACAGATGTTTCTTTTTTTTCAAGTTTTTCCCACATTGGACTTATTTCTAGCAGCCATGCTTGCTTACAAAGCAATTTTATATCCGCGCAAGAATATTTTTCAGTAGATTTTATTATGTGGTTTACAATATCCATATTCTCTAATAACTGGTTGCTAAGGTATTATTTGAACATATCGAGTCGAGTAACTTCATTTGGTAATGATACGTATATTTTCTTTTCGAGGCATCTGCGTAAAGCTGCATCAATGTCCCTAATAATATATTTACAATAAATATTATTGTTCTGTTATATTAATAATAACGAAGGAATATTCCGAACAACACAATAATTAAGATTAAGATAATGAATAATTATGATATTAAGATATTTTCTACTTAGAAAACATTGAAATAGCGTGATATACATAGCAAGGGCAATTAGTTGCAGCCAAAAGAACTACATTAGAATTTTCGTTAGATACTAATCCATCCAATCTAGAAAGAAGTTCTGATCTGAATCTCTTTGCAGGTTCAGACAATGTACAGTTTACTCCTTTATTTGTGCCTATCCAGTCAATCTCGTCGATAAAAATAATTGTAGGCGAAAAATTATAGGCAAGTTCAAATAAAACCTGTTCAGTTTAACAAATGTATTAATGTAACTATTCTATTTATATATGATTATTATTATATATGATATATTCCAGAATCTCTTCTTCATAGACAAAGGAAATCAACTTACACGGATATACTTCTCGGAATCACCTCTCCATTTGCTCACCAATGAGCTGGCCGTTATGTTAAAAAAGGTGCATTGACATTCCAGGGAGAAAATGGGCCTTTAAAAAAGATAAGGTACTTGAGGAGATACACAATGGCCTCCTTAATAGCAGATTTACATTCCTCTAGGCCTACGATGTTGTCCCAATATACATTTAATTTTGTCAGTATGATTTCCTACGACAATACAAAGATGAAATGGCGCATAATCTCCGTATTAATTTCCGTAAGTGTTATGTAATTCGTTATTTAAAGCTTTACTGAAATCAGTATTTACAATACGTATATTAATCGAAAATAACTTACGCATGAAATGTCTTCAATAATCTTCCATAATTCCAGATTGTCTATATAAAGCTTCTGAGCCTATTTTGATATCTTTGATTGCGTGGATTGTTCCATTAAGATGTTAAATAGCTCTCCTCTTCTGATGAAGATTCATCGCTTTCATTGGCGAAAATTGATGTCACTGTCATTGCGAGATTAATATCATCCGTAGCATCACCCCTCATCTTCTGTTGTGCATTCCTCCCTTTCACAGACCCAGATACAGACTCACTTCTCGTTTGTTTGCTAACAGATTTGACACGTTTTACTACTTCTTCAAAGATTGAATGATATTGTAATCGATACGTTGAATACGTTGAGAACGTTGAATAGTGTTAAATAATTTAAATTCTTACACTTTGTTCGCATTTGTCATTTCCCTCGTCTTTATTTCCTTTTCAGTTATTTTCTTGCACAATATAGGATATTTTTGGAATTTCATCTTGTAATAATTTTCATATTCTGTAAGAATAATTTCCAAATCGACGTTGTCGCAGACTCGATATTTCCGAGGTAGACGAGCTTCCCGGATTAATACATCGCTAATGTCTACATATCTAAAAAATATAATTTTTAATTCATTGAACAAATTTTATGCTATGAGTACACACTATACGATAATCATCAATTAACTGTTTTATTTCTAGGTAAGACAGACAAAAAGAATGTACTGTCTATTTATTATTATATAAATCCTCGGCGATAATTTTTTGCCTTCTGCCTTTTAATTTCTAATTTTTAAAGTTTGAATTTAAATATATTTTCATTTATAACTAGTTAATCTACGTTATCGATTGAGTTACTCTATAACTACTGAGTTACCGATGTCGATTTTCAAATTTTGGTTCCTTCCCCTCTTTCCGCACTAATTTCTATTTCGATTGGTCGCCGATATTATTCGAAAAAATTGCAACTAAGAAGATATCTAAATATATACACATAATATAAATATATAAACATAATTTTGTTATCTACTATCTTGATACGTGCAAAGATAAATCTTAATGATATATAATACAGCGTAAATGGTTATAAATAATTAATTATTGACAATAATTATAAGAATTATCGAAAGAAAAAATCATAGATACTATGTGCGAGTGTAAAATATCACAAAAAATGAACAACAATTGTGAAAAACGCAATATGGCAAATCAATGACAAAACACACTCATGACTGTCATGGAAGTTCCAAAGTCTTTTCGCAAATTATGAGATATCTTATTTGTGGTACCTTGCAGCGATAAATCACCGTTCATTGTAATAGTTTTAAATGTGATAATGATATCCTTGTATTGACTATCGTTTTTCGATAGTTACGAGAATTTTCGTTTATTACTTTGAGACAATCCGTCACTTCCTTTCTCTTATAAAGTTTCCCTTCAACTCCGTTGAAAACTGAGCATCAAACAGGAGACGAACGATTTGTTGTCATGGCAATGTTAGTTCACACGTAAGCAGGGTGCGAATATAATGATGGAATAGTCGAATCCTGTCTACTGTATAGTAAGATGGATGCGACATGGAAATAGAAAGAGAAGGCTGTATATAAGCATTTTCTGTCCTTGTTTAATCAGGCATGCACACTAGTGGACACTGACGGCGCTCGTTTACCGTTGTTACACATTTCCGGTACAAGTACGCGGGCATTAGAGAAGGACGGAACGGTCTCTCTCTTTACCCCTATATCGCGTTTTTAGTTCGCTCACGCGCTCTGTACTTATATCTATTACATTTCCACCATAAGCAGCGGCCGTGCAGTGACTTACAAAAGTTTCGAACTCGCGGACGTTTAATCACGTTCCCTACTCCGAAGGGGTAAGTACAAAGTTGCTCGTCTCAGTACTCTTGTTAGAAGTTTTATCATCTTTTTCATTTCGTGGCTACAAGTTTCCCAGGAAATTCTTATCGTTTTACAAGGGCTGTGGGACACAGTGACGTCAGCTATCGATCATATACGCGAATTTGTTGTAAATTAATTAGGAGAATATCTGGAGTTGTTTATCGTTGCCAGCTGTAAAATATTAGAATTTTTCATTCATAATTGTCATATTTTCGACTCTTCCGTTGCCAAGACCATCTTGAAAGATTTTTGGTATGTTCCATCACCCTTGTTAAAAGTGTGCCCATTGGTTAGCTATATTGATTTTAAAAACCAATACGTATATCAAGTTTATTATTTAACAGAAACAAAGAAATTCGTTTTATTAACGAATTTTCGATGTTTCTTCTCAATTTCCTTTAGCATCGAACGAAGAACATTATTTGATCAAACGTTTCATCGTTCAGATTATATTTCGTTTAAAAAGATTGAAATTGATATTGAGATAAAATCAAAAAGTATCCGTTGTTCTCGAACATTCTAGTATTCCTTCGCCGCCCGGGAGAAAGACAGGTATGAAGAAAGAGGATATTTTTTTTTATTAACTTTTTAATATTGATATTTCGACAAATATTGACGTGTGCAGTGAGAAAATCGAGTGAAATTTTCAATAATATCGTTTTAATAATTTGTGAAACGAATTAGTTTGGTTTTTTCCATTTTTATTAGTTTCCGTCAGTGCTGATTGACGCGCCACTCCAGTTTCCATTTCCGTTTCTCGAAATTTCCTACGTCCTTGGTCTTTGGGACTCTTTGCCCAGGTAACTGCATTGCTTCTGGGTACGTCTCACCGTTCGGGTCTCTCGAGCTTTCGGTGTCAGTTGTTACCGTTGAAGGAAGAGAAGCTAGTGACGGATATTATCGGATAAATCGTTTATTCTGGAAAAGTTCGAGTAAGTTCGTTCTGTTTGAATAAATCAAGACATAGATCAATTTTTATCGTATCATCGTGATTCGCCATGTCGTACGTTTGGTTTCGGGATACCATATGTTTTTAATTTGGTACTTTTAATTTGACATTTTACGCCTATAATCGTGACAGGAAGATACTTTCAGTGAATTATAAATATTTTAAATTATAAATTATAAATATTTGTTATAAATTACAATCATACTACGGGGAAAAGTGAAACATATGTTTTCTTGTGGAACGATTCATGTGATAGTAAATTATTCGAAGCATAATAATGCAATTATTTCTGTGTTATTGCTTTATCGAAGCATAATAAAGCATTAAACATCTATACGGTAACATTTACGGACGAATATTGGGGTAATATTATCGCGTCGCTTTAATCTGGCATTTAATGCTTTGATTGCGGTCTTTGAAATGGCATCACAGATGCTGGTATAATATCACACGAAAAAGGAAGGACCACCAAGTGCACCAGTGCGTTGCAGCCATCGGGGGTGGCTTTGACGCCGGTGCCGAGGAGAGGCGCAGAACGTGTTCGATCGACCCGCGAACGCAGCCCGTGCTCGTACTGCGACAGAGTTCGTTTCAGTTAGTCTCAGTCGCTGTTTGCCCGTCGACAGCGTATAGTCGCGCCGGCCAACGATTATTTTTTTCTTTTTTTGTTTCTCGATAATTCTCTCGCAACGTTCTATACGTACACGTTCTATACGTACACCATCAGTTTATCGCGTGATCATTGTTCCCGCTTCCCCTACCTTTTGTCACGTCCTTCAAAGAAGATTTCCCTTCAGTTTTTTGTTGTTTGGGGAAAATTCATCGCTCGGACACATGGATTTATCGACACGACGGTTTATCGAGGCATCAGCGTGATGTACTTTTCAAGTTTCATATTTTCTCTATGATACTTTCTAAGGAGAATTTAGAATTCGAAAGATATCAATTTCCAGGAAATATAGGTCTTTATGAGACCATCGATAGGTTTGAATTTAATTAACTCTCTTATAATTGGTATTTCAATTTTTTAATTCCTTAAATTTAGCTTTCTTTAGACGATATAACGCGGGCATTTTATGATATATCCAATATATTCGTATATATTTTACTTTATACATTCGATAAATTTCCTTGGTTGGCCGGCCTGCAACCCACATACGGCACTTAATAAAAATTTGTTTCGTTAGAGGTCGGTGTTTGTTCATCTTCGTCATAAAAATGTCATGACGTCATATCATATCACAAGGGTTCTTCTGAAAGCTAGATATTCGATAACAAGATTAATGGTCTTCGGTAGCTTGCAATGTCAAGCTTTGAACTGGCGGGATCGCCTTGCTGTCAAATCGCCATTCAGCAGCGACCATATTCTTTAACTACGTTCAAGACGTATATCACGCTACAGGAACCATCAAAGGAGGATAATTGCAAGTTAGTTGCCCCTTAGAAACGAGACAGTTGGTTGTTACTTGTTATCCGTAGTTGGTAGTTGTTCTCCTTAGTCGCCACATATTATAAAGACGACATTCATAGTCACCAGTTGCCTTCGCTAATAGTTTCTTGTTGTCTGTAGTTAGTTCTCGTCATCGCTATGTATTCCATCAACCACGTAAAATTTAACATATAGGATTTTATTCTTTTTTATTCTTTCTGTAGGAAGATTCTTTAAGTAATATGAATTTAAGTAACTATTTTATGATACAATAAAGTGGAAAAACGATTATTTTACGTAACGTAATGTTTTAAAGAACATTGAATTTAAAGGATTCAGATAGATATCTTAAACGTAATTAAACCCTCCATATCGTAACAAATTAAAAGAAATTGCGCAAGAAAGTACAAATACATTTAATGCATAAAACATATATTTAAAATCCAAATGTAGGCGTTGACGCGTGCGTGCTACATGTTCGAAACGTTCGTTACATCCGCGATAAAATTTGTAACGACGAAGAAGCTTAACATATGGTGTGCTTCAAGACGACAGTAAAAAGTGTTGGCGGATTTTTCGAAATTTCTTCCATTCTTAATAAAAATATATTGTGTAAATATAGTAAGATTTTTCAAATTTAAATAGTTATAATGATTTGAAACTTTACAATCGTACGGTTCTGTTTTATCCTTTGAATATACCTGTCATTTTCATATCTCCTTTTAACTAAACTAAATATTTGGAAATCCTATAATTTGTACACTTCTATTTGTGAATAAGATCGATGAAATTAACGCGTAACTATGCTTTCAATAATGGCTTCGATGTATTGCTCACCATTATGGCGGATTAACGTCTCTAAGTGATCGACCTTAATCACTAAATGGCAGCCGCGATTCAGTGGTAGAGCCTTACACATGACGGACATTGCAAGCGCTTGTAAGACGTCTATCGTGAAACGTTTCCAATAGCATCGATTACGACGACGGTGAAATCCGAATAGAAATATATATCGCGTATCGCTTCAGTCTGACATGTCTTAAAATAGAATCACAATTTTTCGTTCTTAAATAAAAAAAAAAAAAAAAATAAGAAAAAAGAAAAAAAAGTCTATAAAAATTATATGCAAATAAAATAGATAAATGGATAAATGGTTGTACAAATTTATAAAACAGATATTACAAATATACGTAAATAAATTATATATTTATAAATTGTTTGTTTAAATATCTGTTTGTTTAAATAAATAAAAGGGATATTTACGACTTACAATGAACGTAGTCCTGTTTTTAGTTTTAAACAAAGCAAAAACGGATAACAACTTTTTAAAATGTAAAACTCAACGCAACAGTGGTTTGTTTTAATTAATCAATAACGTTCAAAGTTAATTAATTTAGAGTGGTTTGTACATTTTGTATGCTCGCCGTATTTTAACGTTTGATGTGTAACGTTTGATGTAGTACTTGATGCCCGAAAAATCGAAAAATAATTAAATTTGATCGTTTCGTCGAATTTACAAGTGTGTATATTCGTGTGAAATCCTATGTGCTTGTGTATGCTGATGTGAAAGGCGGTAATATATTTTTCTTTTTTCGATTATTGTTGTCAACTTTTGTGTGGAATAAATCAATTCCGTGAATAGAAGTGCAATCAATACAGCTTACTATGAAATGATAGCACAACAACAGTACATATCGCCATTGACGTCAGCTTCACAAAATTTCTCGAGTATCGAGGTCGTCCATTTGGGTTAAGAATTTATTTCCAAAATGCCACAAGCACGAATATCTTATGGAAATCCACTGTATTTCCACTGTAATTTTTAATAATCAGATTCCATATTGTATGCTACGATTCGAGGAAAATCCGCAGCTAATTATTATCTTTGCTGCCTTTAAATACCATAAATAGTCGTCCGTAAATTTTAAAAGATTTTCTGTGCCATACTTATATTGTGTATTTTAGTCTTAAGGTGCGGGTCGTGTTCAATTAATCGAAAGTGATGAAACTGTAATGGGTCACGATAGTCAAATATTAAAAATGGTCTCGTTGGCTACATTTAAAATCTTTACGAGATATATATGCATAGTACGTTGCTACTAGCAACGGGTAGCGATGAGCAATAGAGAACAGTACCTTCCTTATCTCGTCGTGATTATGTACATACCAGTAATGCACAGTACTCGTACTGAATATCTTACAACATCTACATAGATTTTCAGATTTGTTTCGAATATTACCAGCATAACCATGATAGTAGAATTCTGTTACAGTATTAATTCTATAGTGCCGTTATGCATAATACAGCCCTAAAATGTTTCTACAAATATACGAATATTTTCGTCAGCTACTATATTCCAACCATGGCTTATTATGAAAGGAAATATATAACGAAATTACTTGTTTTTTTAGACTAAATTAGTTTAATTTGAATAATTTTAGTAATTGTGTAGGATCGAACAACAACTTATCATTAGCTTCACTCGAGACTTGATTGCACGTAGCAACGTAATTGCGTTGGAACTGAGGGTAGAAAACAATGTCAACCGTTAGACGCGTCTGTCTGGCGAATGTGTAACGCGTGAATAATAGATGGCGGCAATCACGTGAACCCTACTTATAGCTGTTTCGGCTTATATCGTAGCATTCAACCTAGGGTAAAACGATAGGGATCATTAGAAGTTGAAAGGCCGGCTGATCAGCCTCATTTTGTTCCATTTTTTAATCAAGCGATGAATCGACAAATTGTACAGATTTCGATGGTTATCACAGTTCTCTGGGAATTTTCAAGCGCGGTTCGTCGAATTTAGTCGGATTGGCTACAGACTCTTTTACGAGCAGCTTGAAACTCGATCTAGTTTCGAGAAAATGAAAAATTCGTTTTATCTCTTTGCTTCCCTGTTCCTTCCTTCCTCTTTTTTTTTGCTTTTTACATTGCGTTAAGACCGGCTAAATAATATTGATTGCCATGGACGTTGGCTGGTTCAAAATCACTGACATCGACGATAACAAAAGTAAGTTTGATGATCATTTATCTGAGCCGGTGTTATTCGACTTGAGCTCTGCACATTTGTTAATATTATTCTAGTAGGGATGAGATACTACAAATTTTAAATAACTTCGATTAAAATTATATTATAAAAATTATATTACATTAACGTTTAGAAGTCAATAAAGTGGAAAGAATTACGCGAGATAATGTAAATATAAATTACATTACAAGGAAACAATACGGCTAGGTAATTTGAAACATTCTGGCTAAAATTGCATTCTTTCAAAGTTAGGACGTACAGTATTTACAAAGCAGATTAAGTATCAAATGGGGTACTTAAGAAAATTCATGTTATCATTCTTTAGTAAACATTTTCAGGTTATAGCCTTCTGCAAAAGCTGCTTTTCGTTACGTTAACGTATTCATTATTAATATTAATCATATTGTTCTTATCTCCTAGGGGCATAACAATCCATTTTTATATTGTGTTAAAGCTAAATTTCTATTATATTTTCGCAAAATTTTCTTTCGTTTTATAGAGAAATGATAGATACACAGCATTTTTTGTTTTATGTTATTTTATATTAAATTGGAGAAAGGTGGATCGCACATAATTGAATAAAATAATATAATGCAAAAAATATCGTACATCTATCATTTCTTTATAAACCGAAAGAAACTTTTGGAACAACCTAATATTTCTCTCCAACGACACTTCTACGATGTTAAAATATTTGATAAAAATATTTGATAAAAATATTAAGAAATTCTAATATTGATTTAAACGTATCGATTTATTTACTTTTCGCTGCCAGAAATTGTTAATTATGATTTCCACTTGAAAGCGTATTTCATATTATGAGGATAAATGATCAAATTCATCTCTAATATACACGTTAGAGAGTCATTTATAGCTGCAATCCTGTTTACCGCTCATATTCCTGGAACTCGATAATTCACTAGGCGATTGCTTTAACCGTGCAGAATACATCCATAAATAATTAATCGCCATTAATATTCCATCGACTTTTGAAAATCCCTGATGTGATCTATTTCACGTGATGAGAATACGTGTAAAGTGAGGTTATTGCTTGATTATCTTTAGTCGAATAAATCGAGTGATTCAAATTATAATGCGGAAGAAAGTCAAAACTATGTATATTATTTTTTTCAATTTTTATGTATCATTTGACGGAAGGAAATTTCGTAAGTAAGGTTCACCTTCTTTAATGTCAATGATTTTGACATATGTTATTAAGCTCCAAATTCTAAGCAATCTTCTATATATATATATATATATATATGTAGTATCTTAATGGGTCTTAGAGGAAAGGACAAGTAATGATGTTTTGATTTAATAAATAATGTTCGAAGCAACGAAATGATTACGATGCTGTCGTACGTCTTATTCTCATAGACGGCTTCCGACTTCCCGATTCACACTCTTCCGCTTCTACACTCGCTCGCTCTCGCTTCTCAAGTCACACTCTGCACACCTTTTGCATCCGTCTTCTCCGGCTTCTCAACTAACACTGCCTTTAGCGTCTCTTTGTCTTTTCCCGTCCTATCGGACACGTGTCCCGAAACGCCCGTGGCCAGAGTCACGCAGGCCCTTTCCACGAAACTATCCACTTAAAAAGAACCGACGACACATTGATGTACCCGACGATGCCGCGGCTCTCGCGGCATTGTTTATGGTTCGGCAGATATCTTAGGCCTTTTGTCCACGATACTACATATATAACATACGTATAATAGCCAAAGTTCAACTGCCAAGTATACGCAAAGCTTTTATTTTCAATTTATGCGACACCACTATGTTTCATGAATTTATTTGCTAACGGTATTGAAACAAATAACAAGCAGAGGACGAACTATCCGTGAACTGTTTTGCCAACGAGTACGCTTCCAATATTTTCTGTTTGAGAAAACACACTTGTTGCTGTTGCAACTCCAAATATTTTTACAGCCGACGTTTTTGCCATGAATCATCGGCTAACATATAAAATAGAGAAAAGCCATAGTTGATTGTAATGGAAATTTAGAAAACCTGAAACTCGATATAGAAGGGAAAAATAAAGGAAAGGAAGGGAGAGATAATTGGAAGCTTGGGGCCAGGTTTAATTCACTGAAACCGGGCTGCTTGTGTCATCACGAAACAGAATTGCCAGTACGTCATTTCTGTGCTCCCGTCCTCGTAAAAACGGTTTCACTCGTTAAGAAAAAACGAATAGGCGGTGAAGAGAGAAAAAAGCAGACAGAGAGCGCTTTTAAAAAGCTGACGAAGCGTGCGTTGCCACAACGAGACACACGGTGCTATTTGTCGTTTTAAATTGCGCCGCAACTTGTTTTTCAGATCTTTGCTAGAGACACGTGAAAACACGTTGGAAGTATATTTCTTGTTTTTGTGGAATTTAGCTGGAAAATAAAAAATAACGTAAAACATGTACTTACGACTTACAGAGTAATTGAATGTATACACTATAATAACCAGCGATTTAAGGCTTTAAAAGATCGAAAAAAAAGAAAAGAAAAGAAGAAAGATAATATGTTGTGGCAGTCTAACTCGATCTAAGGAAATAGAGAGGGAGGGGGTTGGGGGGGGGCAAAGCTTGTTAATCTGGAAAGAATACAAGCATCAATTTCAAGCACTTATAGAGAATCAAGCGGGCTTGTTAAGGTCGTAAGTTGGACAATTATCCCGTGTTAGGTTCAATCAGCTTAGTCCTACACAAAATTGATCGAATCATGTGAAAACAAATGTATTCTGATTTTTGTCGCAGATATTTCTGGTCTACGCACTCCAGTGCCCACAAAGCAGTTATTGAAACAGCTGATTTTCGCCTATTCTAGAGCGACAACATCCCCTGATCTTTTACAACCATGAAGGACCTGTACTCGAAAATACTTGCAATTCTCATCTGCTTGCAGGTTATTTTCGTCACTTTCTTCCCGTCAGGGGCTGGTAAGTTGATACTGATTAATTATACCATCGAAATTCTATATAATGGCTACAAAAAATATTTGCATCATTACCCTCATTTCCTAACGAAGCGCGTTTTTTTACCAAGTTTTATATTTCATTTCATAGTATCAAATCTCTGTAGTTACACGAAAGTATTAAATGATAGGAAACTTGATATACACGAATTTAATTAATTAATAAGTTAGTCGATATACAGCCATTATTATTTCATGTGAAATATTACAACGTCAAAAACTTAACGTTCTTGTACGTACAGTATTAATCACAAATTGTAAGAATGTTTACTGATAAGCAAAATAGATAATATGGAAAACGCAGACCTATGGAAAGAGAATTCCTGACATTAGACAGGAATACGCGATTGCACGAAATATTTTATGGTATGTCTGACATGGAGAATATATGCGGCGAAGTACGAAAAATTCATCCTGAGATATGTATACGACCTACGCGGTACGGGACGTGTTATAAATGGTTTTCGCCACTCAGCCGTATTTGAATTTGTGAACACGATCGAACAAATGACGCGACAATTATTAATTGCCGTCTCTGCCTTAGTAACGATTCGCGTTGGAACGAGGTCGAATCGTTCCGATTCCACGCGCGATTAACAAATAATTACAGTGGACATCAATTACTTGGATGACCTTCGTCATTTCAGCTTAAAACGATTAATTTGATCAAACCAACCAATTATTTCAATTAATACAATCTGCACTTTAAATTCGCACGTCTTGTGTATACACACCGGGCCAGAGAAAAGTTTTCATTCGTTCGAGTAGAACCTTCGTAGTCCTTGAGGACGCGTGTCGCTTCTCGTGCACCTAAAGTTTCGCTCAAATTAACCGATTTATTTGAATTCGAGCGAGTGAAAACCTCTTTGTCACCGTGAGTTTGTTACTTAATTGATACTCTTAGATGCCCTTTGCTTTCAATCTCTTACATCCATTCTTAATTAGTCAAGTCGTTTGACTTTTGACAAGTATTTTGAAACCATTTTACTAACACGAACCTACTTTTTTACTTGAGATTATCCGCTATTTTTATTCAAATGTATATGTACGTATATACACTTTTGAATTTTAAACGAACCTTCTATTATACCTATATCCTTTAAGTGCCGTTTTAAGTTTCAAGAGACTTTAACTCGGATAGCTCGACTTGGAGTTCTAACGTATACTGTAAAGCACACTTGCGAAGTAAAACAGCAAACACGATATAAAAACTTTTTGCCCATGTAAGAAATCGAATAACCTATTTCAACGGTGCTTTAATCTCATCGATGAAGCATCGATGCAACGAAGGAGCATCGTGATAGCCGCAATGCGGATCCGTTGAACAAAAATTTCCTGGTACGGTCGTTTTCGTAATGTTATTAACCGTTTTAGTGTCGGATGTTTCAAGACTCCGTATCGGTTTGTGCTGTGCAGCGCGATAGCGCTTCGTTTATTTATTTGCGAGTAGTACCGATCGACGCGATCGCGCTGCCCTTTTTCATCCTGTTTTTTTCATCGAAATATACCGTTCGACGTGCTCGCGCTTCATTTCATCGGTTATACTGGAAGCGTTACAACAAACACTCAAAAGTTTGCGAAATATTTATGCTCTGCGTTTCGTTTGTGTGATAACATTCTATAATGCAGGATTTGGTTTTCCGATTCAAGAGGTAATTTTTTATATTGGTTTTTTTTTTTATTTGGTTTATGATTATTTGAAAAACGAGTAATTACGAGAGGAAACTCTGATATGACTCGCGACGAGCACGCTTGAGCGCGTTGCGAATTAATGATCGTGACCATACATCGTGGCACAATTTACCACGGTACGCGAATAGAGTGATCACGCTGCGTGGCGTTAAAACGGTTAGCGTAACTGCGCGTACGATTGTCGAGTGACAAAGATATTGACGCTGGTAATCGTTTTCAGTGCATTTAGGAGGAAACTGTACTGATTTCGAAGGACGATCTGTCTTACATGGACAGATGTATGTGCCGGGACCTTGGATTTGCATACACTGCATATGTTACAATTCGAAGTCAACATCTTGCGGGCGTCTCCGCTGTTCAATTCCTGCGGTAAGTATATGCTCATTCTAAGAGCAACCAGCTTAACACAACCATGAGAAACTAAAGTACACCGTTAACGCTTGCATGCTGGTCGTTAAAACACATGCTGCGCGAATAGGGTACACAGCGATTCATTTAACTCGCCTTGAATTAGTTTTAGAAAGACAAACATGGACAGGGATAATTTTTGTCACGAATCGTTTAATTTATTCGTTCATTAGAACGAATTAATTTACACCTGCTGAGATCGCGATTGACGCGACAAATTCGAAATCTTGTTCCATATAAATATTTTTAAACAAGCACGTCGTAAGCTTTGTATATTTTTTAATCGCAACGAAACTGTTCAGAGAAATGCTGAAATTATTAATTATAAAAGGAGATTTCTACGCATCGTTGTAAAAGTGTCAGGGAAAATATTCGTGAAACAGTTACGTTGTTACAAGTTCTACAAGAAGAAATATCGAAAATCACGTTCCACTTATTCAGTTGCACGTGTAAAAGGTATCTTGCGTTCGCGCAAAAAATCTCTGAAGGATACATGCTTTATAATAATTGGAGTGTCGAAGTTGTTACACGGATCGGCGTACACGTACCTTTTAATGAAACTAGGTTACTCATTCGTTATTCGTTCCTAATTTTCAGCTTCACGATTTTTACGCAATAAAATTTTATACACCTGTTCGGTTTATAAATGATTCAATTCAAATTTAACAGAATTAAAGTTGAAATAATCATTTGTACTTCATTAAAAGGTTCTTTCAGCATCTCGTTTCAATATTTTTATTGGTAATATTTTGTTGATCGTTATATTTAAATGGAGTTTTTCAAAGGAGAGACATTTTAAGGTAGGAAATGGACATACATTTATAATAAGAATTCAGAAGAAAGAATATTTCATACAGAAAGAAATATTCCGTATGTATAAATAACTACGCTATGAATTTTATATGTATCGGATATTCCTTCTGGTTAATGTATCTGATGTTTTTTCACGCGAGATAGCGTATATTTGCATCTATATGTCTCTTCGTTTCTCAGTAGTAAAACTTAGCATTCATGCGGCTGATAAGTAGTTACGCACTGACAACGAGAAACATAAAATGAGTAAGAAGCATGAGACATTCTATAGGAAAAATAAACTTGTTTTTATCTTTCATTGCATATTCGTCAGAATATTGTTAATAAATATTTAAGTTAAGATTTCAGTTGAAATAAATACATAGGATTAGACATTTATTTATATATATATCTATGAACGCATTTGACATAAAATTTTGATAACGACTAAAATTATATATTCTGATATTAAATTAATTTAGTGAGAATAAAAAACTAATTTTTTTAAACAAGATTTTGTATAAAGTTATATTTATTAGGAAAAGTTCGTTCATCCCTTTATAATATGATAGGATTAGACTCATAGCTGTGTAAATCATTTCATGGAATAGTATATGTGTGCGTGTGTGTTCTAAGTTTTTACTATAAAAATGCTAAATGTACTAGGAGACGTTTTTAAAAATTCATACATTTTTCTTCATCAAACATATCAATCGTTATATTGAAAAGTTAATTATCTATTATTTGTTTCGAGCTGCACATTGATTGAGACATTCCTGTTGGTTATAATTGCGAATTTAACGCAACGAAGTTGTTTGAATCCCTTGCGAGCATGTAAATATATCGTCGAATTAATAGGTCAATTACTTGAGGTTGGAATTGAAAGAAAGAGAAAGGTGGAGGAGAAGTCTTGCGTTTGAATGCGGGACACTTTTAAAGCCCACAGTTCGCTGAAATTGCCAGAGAATTCAATTAAATGGCAAATTAAACCATTGAACTGAATCTGTTTCCAATCGCGAGCTTAGAAGTTCTATCCTTTGAATTTTTATATCAGTCAACTTTTTTTTTGTACGTACGGTAACGAATACAATTCATGAATTAATGAAGTATGTAATTGGATGAAAGTTCTTCTTCCTGGATTCAGTTTAGACTAAGAAAAATTATATAATAACGAAATTATCAACTTAAAATTGATAGAGTGTATAGTTTTTTTTCTTTTTTTTTTTTTGCGTGAGGAGGGGAAAATGCTGTTACGCATACCCAGTGATCCGCATCACTGGGTTATGTGGGACTCGGGCGGATGTTGTTGCCATACCCACTAAAAACCCCTCCTCCTTTTTCCTTTGCTTTGAGGACAGACAACCCCGGTAAAACCTGTCGGCAGTCATCAGGGTTGTCCTTTCATGCCCCGTTGTATCTTCTTCGTCGGGCAGCTATTCTGTATATTCAGTATTGCTCTCGTCATCTTCTCAGCTAGTTCAGAATACTGGGCTGATCTCCTTCTGTGGTTCTTTGTTGTCTTGTATCTCTGCCTTCACTGCTCCGCGTAGTTGTTGTTGCTCTCGTTCTCCTCCTTGCCTCCTTCAAGGCCTTCGCTGTCACCCTCCTGTGAGACATGACGGTCTTGCGAAATTGCCTGAATTTATCCCAGCTCTCGTTCTTGGCGGTCACCGTGGCGATCAGATTGTCCACGTCTATCTTCTCGCCAAGAGCGTTCTCCAGCTCAATCCTTCTGTCCGTTCACCTCGGGCACGTGAAGAGGGCGTGCTCTGCATCGTCGTTAGGGTCTCCACAGTCGAGACAGTTGCTGTCGCTGCTCTTGCCAATCCTCTTTCTATAGACACCGAAACTCCTGTAGAGGTGGCCGTGTGTGCGTTATATATTTATTGGACGTGCGTGATAGCTGTGGTAGTTGGGCCTGGTCCGCTGTAATTGTCACTGGGGGCTGTAGATGTCGCTGCCGTCGTCCGACACTAGTTAGTGTCGAGTGCCGCCACACTCCCATGCCCGGTTAACAGCTGCATGCTGTGATGATCGATGTCCATCTTCTTTTTGGTAAATAGCAGCGCACTCGGTATTAATTTCCTTGCGCCTCCAGTTCCCCCTTCAGCTCGTTGCCGTCATCCGCGCCGATCTTGGTCTTATGGATCTTGTTCCACTCGTAAGTCTCTCCGAGCATCTTTATCTTTATGTAGATCGGGAGATTTCCGGTCAACACGCAAAGTGCCGCGTGGGAGACGGTACGATATGCCGTCGTTGTTATGCACAGGGCCGTTCGTTGTGCCCGTTTCAGCTTCTTCCTGTTCTTATCGGTATTCGCTAAGCTAATTCTTCTTTCTGAACCCATACTGCCTCCGATGGAACGGGTCCGTTCCGATGCATCTCTCGATGATCTTCTTAAAGCATTTTTCCCAGATCTTGCTCATGGCTGGGAGTATGCTTATCGGCCGGTACGCGTTAGGGAGACTGGGATCCTTTCCCGGCTTCCTTAGCAGTATTACTCTGGCCGTCTTCCAGCAGTCTGGTTCCAGCTTGCTTCCAGCTCCTGCTTCCAGCAGTCCAGGAGTCTTCCATCGACTCCTGCAGCCTTCTTGGTGTTCATTCTTACGGCGGCATCGACGACATCGCCTTCGCCGATGACGACGCTGAAGCTGATGTCTCCTTCTTCTTCGGTCTCTGCCTCTTCGCGGCCCTCGTAATGGGAGGGTCCGTGTCCCATGGTGAATAGCCTCTGTAGGACTGCTTCCACCATGTCGATCGGCATGTCGTTGGTTGGTTTCTTGCTTTTGCATCTCTTCATGACTGTGCGATAGGGTTTGCCTTCTTGCTTTCCTGTATGGATGGAAACGCGTTCGAAAAGTAGAACGGAGTAATTAGCGATGCACGATCCCAGGCTGGTGAATATTTTTCCATCGGGAAAAGTCAGGTCGAGCGATACAAGATTTATATGCTCGTTATTTCAACGTCTGTTACGCGATAGAAAATGAACATAAATGAATAATAAATGTATTACAGCCATAAAGATTGCTTGATGTACGCCACCGTTTTTCCCCTATTTCTCCGATACAATTTTCCTTTTTTTTTCTTTGCCAAACACTTTACTAATCGGTACGTATTCGAATTATCCTCAATTATTCTCGGTTGTTTCCGTTTCCTTTGGATTTACATAAGTACTCGTTTGATGTACGTGCAGAGTGAGATAATAACTATTAACAGCTATAAAATAAGAAGCGAAAATACGTTGAAACTCGACTTCTAGATTCGCGAGACTTTGCAGAGCTTCGAAACTCTCGTGTTTCAAACCTAATAAAAAGTTGTAGAGGGAGAATTACATTGCGAGATCTGTTAAGGAAAATCGTATCGTTGTAATAGGATTATTTCAGCGAGGGAAATTCCGTGTTGCGTGTAACGCGTTGCAAAGCCATGAGCTTTCTTTCGGGTTAATATACATAATCGCCTTATCGAACTTTCCATCTAAATCGTTGCGCTCACACGTGAATTTTGCATTTCAATCTTCTTACTTGCAGTCCAGTCCAGTTTAGTGTGACTAAGCTAAATGTTTCAGCCCTTCCAGGTAGAATATGTTTTATAGAGAGACGTACAACTCTATGAAGGGGAGATCAATAAATTGGGTTATCTTTAAATCACTGACAATTATTTCATCGACACGATTTCACCGACAGCGAATCCACCGGCAATGTCTATCAAAGTTTATGTACCGATACACCGAGTGAAATCACCCACAATCATTTCACCAATATTCTCCTTTGTCGATAATTATCATGTTTGCCACTACATGTTATCGTTGATTATATGTCTTTATTTACACATTCGTTTACGCGCATAACGAGATAAACGAAGAAACGAAAATGATATGTTGTCATGATGTATTGTTAAATTACTAATTAACACGAGTTATATATCTACCTACATGAAAGCTTCTAAATATCAATTATAATTCATGAAAGCACACAAGCTATTTTGCTATACACAAATGGAATTATAAGGAAATGTTACGTGCTAATGATTTAACGAAATTTATTCTTCTGTACATTTGACATTTCTGTATTATTACTTGTGTACTTTCTGCTCTTGTTTACGTCATCGGAAGTAAAATTACGTTAAGCGAATCAGCTAATCTATTTGAGCGATTCAATGGCTCGGTCTTCTCTTATGCGACTACCAAGTAGAAGATAAGTTCTTGGTTATATAACATTTTATAACATCCAAATTAACTTTTTTTTTCTTTTTCGTTTTCTTTTTCTTTCTCTTTTTCTTTTTTTTTCCTTTTTCTTTTTCTTTTTCTTCCTTTCTCTTTTTCTTTTTTTTTCCTTTTTCTTTTTCTTTTTTTCTTTACGTGGGGGAAATCCGCTCGGACACGAAACCACTTCTTAAGTGGCGTGGTAGTGAACATCGAAATTAACTGGGGCACTAATTAGCTGAATTACATTGGTAATTTTCTATAATTTATTACTCGAATATGGTAATTTTTTCTTAAAAAGTTTGCTTTTTCTACAATTATTTTACTACAAAACCCATCAAAAACATGATGTATGTATATATACCCTCAAATATTATCGGTTTATTCTCAAGCTATAGTTCAATTTCGGAAATTGCCAATTAAAATCATAGAAAAAAAAAAAAAAAAACACAGAAAGTTCGTTAAAATATGCGATTTTCCAATCAAGATATAGAATTTATTCGAGTAATATAGATTACAGTAGCGATGGTGACGGCAACGATGAATGGACTGATTCTTCGTGCGAAAATAAATTGGAAGCGCAGAACGATGCATTGTTTCAGGGAATATCGATTTTCAAGCATGGTTTTAAAGTACGTGTGCGCGTGACTAGGTTTGTTAATTAATGCCGCTCCCAGGTTTTCAATATATAAATGTGACACCTACATATCTTTAAGCTTAAAACAATTGGACTAACAATTTCATTAAATTTAAATGAATATTTATCTTTTTAAACGCAACAATATTTTTAATGACAACTTCACGTGTAAATCAAGTGCATACATATTCGATCGTTCTTGAAAACCTGATTCTCTGCGAAGAGAAAAAATCCTTGAATAAAGATTTGATCTACGTTTTATATGCTACGTTTTACATCCACCTCTTTTCAGATATACCTCTCTATTTAAAATCATAGATCGTCACACTCTATAGGTATTTCCTTGAAAAGGTTAAAGTCGTTCTGTATAAAAGCTAATTCAAAGGGGAAGGAAATTCTGCGAAAAATTCTTTCAGATTTCCCTATGTTTGAGCTCGAATCAAAGCAATCCTGTATAATAGGATAGGATGATAGGATGATTCTGTATTATTCCTTGTGTACTTTCTGTTCCTGTTATTTACAATAGGATGATTATGCGTTTAACTTCTCATAGAATCTCTCTGATTCCGTATGATATCGTCAGTGTTTTTGAAATATGTTATTGATGTCGTAACGTCAACCGTTTCCAGTGCAAATTCAATTTCGAATCGCAATTTCCATGTTTGCGTGGCAAAAGCGTAAAATCGATAACGCACGCAAACATGTCTTCTTTGCTAATGGCGTACTATAAATATAAATATTTGAATAAATATTGCGAATTTCATATTGCTAAAAGATTTATACTATTTGTTCGTAAATAATCGTCGGATCTATATTTAAGTGGAAACTGCTGCATTAGATCTCTTTTCTTACTTAAAATTATTTGGATTGGTAACTTGGATGTAACATGTAATTTATTCTTCTTTTATAAATAGTGTACAGAAGATACCAATTCAGAGAAATGGAAGGAAAGTCTAAAAGCAAAGAAAATCTACAGGAAGATGAAACGTTCGAGCCTTGCCAGGCTATATAAGATGCTAAGTAATCTTCCTAGTCCTGCAGTTCTTTCTATTTCGATCAATAATTATTGGTATATGTTAGGAATGCAATTAGAATTTTTGTCCTCAAGCAAAGTATAATTTCAATTTTGTATGTAAACCAAAATATTAAATATCAAATAACCATCAAATAAAATTATATTGTATGGACTACTGTTTCTTTAAATATTTGAATATTTGGTAAATATTGTTTATTTAAATATTTTAAATTGCATGGAAAAAAAATGATGCAAATAAATCATAGGGCATTTTAACTAAAGAGACCAATATCTATTTAACTGTGATTAAATCGTCACCGTTTAACGCTCTATCTCTTTTATTAACTGTGCCTTGTTAAACTACAGAAGATTACAGAGGATGCGTTTTTTTGATAAACAAACGTTCTGACAAATACGGCAGCAAAATCAGATATATAGATTCTTACAATAGCAGTTATATTCTATGAATTCCGTTTTTCAGAAGCTTTATTTGTGAAACGACAATTCGCCAGAGTACGGATTCACTGTAGTTATAGCTGTAGGATCTCTATCTAGTTGACAGATCTGCTTTACGTAAAGAATTCCTGTCTCTTGTTCTACCTTATCGCGATTCTTTCCTCACCTTATACGCTTTGTCGAGGAAAGTAATATCGCTACATATCTCGGCTCCGGTTACAATAATTAGTTTCCGCCTAAACTGTTAGAACCACGTAGCACGCACTCTACTCTCGTTTTTTAAACATTCAGGCCATCTGATCGCATGCGACGAGTTTTATGTTAATCCCGACCAATTACAATATCTTTCTCTCGTTTACAAGGGACGACGAGACTGGCAGTTGCGTGCTTTCCAAAGCAAAAGCCGCGATATCTGCATGATAACCTAACGTCAACCGATTTTGTTGTACTATTCTTAAGTGGACTTCGTTTGTACCACTTTCGTAACAAAAATAGAATATCTAGAACACAGCATTCCGTTATGCGATATTGTCAATTTCTAACATCTGAAACATCAGAGATAATTTTTTCCCTACAGTTGTAAATTTGTGTGAAAAATTACGAACGTAAAGGTGTTTGGCGCATGTACAGTTCCCCCCTCCCCCTCCCCCCTCCAACCTTCATTTGCGTAGACATGCTAGAAAGATCCACTTTTCGACGGTGAAACCGTTAGTATTAGTATTAGTGTTATAATATATTTGACTAATGGTTCTCAAATACTAGTTTTGCTAAAGCAATGGTGGAATTGGAGCAATTCCTTCTTCTTTCATTCTTTGAATAACCTGAATTTTCAAATAGTCTAGTGACGATTGATCCGTACAATTAATCGATTTCTTTTTATTACAGAAGTGCAAGAAGTTCCGCTTTGAACGCAGATGTTGCAACATCGAATGCCTAAACCCCACAGAAGATCCGATCGAATTTAATGTCACTACCGTCGATGACTCACCCAGAAATGGTTCACTTCAGAACCATAGTCCCATATCTGGAAGCGTCAATCACTATGTGTCACATAGTCATATGTGGACGCTGAGCTTATTGATGGTAATTGTAATATTTTAATTTTTTTTATTCTATATTTTGAAATACTTTGAAATTACTTACTTGCGAATTACTTTGAAAAGTAATTCGCAACGTAATATAAAATAATACTACTGATTTGTGTCTCTTTCAGAATTTTTTCTTAATCTCTTGTTTTTTTCCAGTGCAATCCCTTTTATCGGAAGTTACTTGATTGCTTTATTTCCTATTAGGTGGTGACCTGCTGCTTTCTTGGGGTTTAGGCGACTGATTGCTTCTATGATCTCTGCACAAGTGAAGGGTTCAATAGGAGGGGACATTTATGTTACTATCACGGGGGAATGATCAGAGGAGAGATCAGCCGAGGAATCCAGCTATGAATCTATTGCCCAGGGTGTCCAGGAAGTTGTCAAAGTTGTTAATTGTTATCTGTGTTAGCGTAGTGAATAAACACATTGATGTTCGGTGTTTCAATTATCAGAATTATAATCGATGTTAAATGTATAGAGTGTGAAAAAATTATTTGTTATAGCTGTGGAAGATGGAGATCTGTTAGAGAAAATGGATCATGAAATTGATCTTGAGTATAATTTTCAGACAAAATTTTTTATTGCATCATAAAGTACTCATCACGAGAAACGAAAGTTTCAGAAAACCCATTTTTTTTTTCTTTTTTTTTTTTTTGGTTCTATGTATCCAAGGTCGAGAATAAACTATGTGCACGTTTCTTGTATTCGTTTCTTGTATTTTTATGAGGAATTCAGTCTTTTTACGCCACAAGAGTCTCAACGTTTTCGTTTTCACGCCTACGTTACGCTCGTTAAACACGTTCCAACAAGACCATGAATAAGGGTAACAGCTTTAATGTTTTCACATGTGTTAATTTATTATTTTAGACCTTAAATATTTTATTTATAAAATCTTTATTTAAACAAGTTACCATTGTCGCTACAATAAATCAATGAATGAAATCAGTTTAAATTTAAAATATCATTTCATAATTTCTCGTCACTTGTATCTAAAAACAACAAAAAAACGGTGTACCCACATCGTGCGTAGACGGGAAATTAAAACAGTGGAGCTTAATTGAAACACTGATCATATTCCGCGATTGTAAAACAATAATAGAAAATCGTGTTTCTTTCGAAGGGTATGAAATTGTCAGGAGATTATGCCATAAATGAAATTGGAAACTGGCTGGTCAAAGGTATTAAACTCAATTAAACTGAACTGTGTTATATTGTACAAAGGCTAGAGAACTGCTACCAAATATCTGCTAGTTTAAAGGTGTCCCTTATAAATTATAATTATATTTCAAATTCAATCTCCTAATAATAAGTAAATTAATATTTTACCTAAAATCTGTGATATAGATAACAAAAATAAATTCTTTACATTATTCGTTAGTTTGCAATATAATTAGAATATTCTTTATTTTTATTTTCTGGTGTCTTTGTTATTCTTAAAAGATAAACTGCTTATTTACAAATTTAACACTGCATATGCTATTAATAAATCATTTTATATTTAATTTTGCAACCTTCAGTCATTGTTAAAACTTGTTGACAATACTGTCGGTTAATAGAAATTTCTAAAATCCCCTTGTTTCTATTCGATTAAAGGGTATATTGCAGAAACTATGTTAGCTACAGTGTTAGCTACAAATCACCTGTGTCACTCCGTTAAACTTATACACAATAGTATTGTTTCTTGTTTTCATTGAAAATAAAATATGTTATTGTAGGAATGAAGCAGAATGTTCAAATAATTGAAACAACTTTTTGTCCTATAACTAGTGCCTTTCATTTTAAAAATTAAAAAATTTTTAATCAACGATATTTGGAAGTTTCGATCTAAAATGACCAGGAATTGAAACAGAAAATATTTTGATGCCAATAAATACATATTCTTCACACATAAAACAAATATGAAAACAAAAATCGATGTATATGAATGAATTTTGAAATGGGGAGGAATTATATGATTATACCCATTCTCTGTTGCGTTTAATTGTTTCAATTGATGTCTCATGAGAATTTTCATCGAATTTTTTAGAGATCCTGGCTGTAAGGTCTTTTTAAAATTATAAGAACAGATTCAAACTATAACATTTGAAAACTTGTGCTTACAAAACTTACTTGTTTCTCATAATTATTTAAATGAATCTATTCGGCATTTTGAGTGACCGTCCCTTTATGGCTCGGACGGCACCTCTCCTTCCTTTGGGAAATTCCGAATTATCTGTCCTCCCCGAGCTGCAAACCTGATGACTTAGACAGTAGGGAAAAACATCAGGGAAAACCTCTGGCTAGAAAAGTACGATAGACGAACAAAATTTAACGGCTGATGGGGAGTATCAACAACATACAAGGACAATCATCAACAAAGTGTCGTACCGTGCGGGTGAAATACTGGAGTTTCAATAAGATCTTATAACCATCGAGTTCAGAACATCAAACTTTGTTTGCATAAAGCAAGTGTAAACAAAGTGTCAAATTACACTAACACTCGATCTATTAAATCCGTTCCACCTTGAGCGTTAATTCATTCGAGGTTCGTGGTATCGATCGATCGGTCGGACGTGCCCGCTGGCTCTTTAGTTGATGATTTGTAACAGAATCCTTGCATTAACACAGATTCTCAGAACACACAACTTCACCCAGCAGATATCGATTACAGTCAGTTGTCACTAACAATGCTTTTATCAACAATTTCTTTACCTGTTGATCCTCTGGAAGTTTTAACTATATTATATTCTCTAGGAACAGTAAGATTTTAATGATATAACTTTACTAATGAGATCTTAATGTCATAAACGGTATCGAAACTTCTTAATTAATGTCGTTATCGAAGAAGAGACTCGTAATCTTCTCAAACGAAGAGCACTTGATGTTTACAAGTAGAACTCGATATCTTAGTTTCTTAAAATGTGTTTCTGTGTTTACTTTCTAAATGTAAACTTTATTCAAAACGAGCCGTTCATTCGTTACAGGCCGTTAATAAAATTGCACGTTGCACAAAGGAATTGCCGTTAATAATTTAAGATTCTCTGCTCGTCGTACAGGGTATATATCGTAATTATTCACGACGATCGTAACGTTTAAGTCCAATTCGAGCTTAAAATCCCACGTGAGCTATACTACCACAATAGCCTGAATTTCTATTTGTTCGTTTACTGCCTGTTCGTACTCGGAGCATCCGTTGTAAATTACAGCAAAATCTTCTAATGTGTTCCAGAATATGTCTTCATGGAATTTTAATAATTTATTAAATCTATAGATAACAAATGTAAAACTTACTAATTTATAATTAATATAAAATAAGAGAGCACGAAACTTCCTATTTTATGGACATATTAAATATTTGTAAAAAATTCTGTATCATTAGTATCACTTTAATTACTTTAAAGGATATAATCCCATAAAGCCGTGACCCCTGAAAGAATCGATGTTCACGCGTGACAAATTGGCGTCGTATGAAAGTTCCGGTATGAACGTTACTAGAGCTGATACCAGCTAGGGGCACAGGTATATGTTCTGGGTTCATTATATATTTATAAAGGGCTGCCGACTCAACGAGTGGTCCGGGTAAATTTAAATTGTAAATAGACAGAGATTTCAAGTAAAAGCCTGGATAAGAGCGGATATGGTATGAGAGTCTGTGGTGGAAAGAGGAACAGGCTGCTTTTATTTGTAAAGTTTGAATTTCCTCGATATCGAAGGTGTTTAAGCCGCAAGTGTGTTTCATGTTAATCGTTCGTGTTAATTCATTCGAGACCGAGATTTTATTGTAATACGATTCCTGGGTGTCAGTACGATCTGAATGTTTTGTTAGAATGATACTGTGCTTTTCTCTCTCTGGAATATTCTTTTCATATTTTAATTTTAAGTCGATGACAATCTTAAATTTTATGCCTCATGTTTTTAAAATATAAAATTATATACTATGTTATACTATAATATATTATGTACAGTTATATATATTATGCCTACTGATTGATATGAATTTCTTTCGGTCTCGAATGCGTTAAAACGGAGCGCAAAGAAGTCGAAATTACTTATTGTAATTGGTAAAACATCGTGAAAGGCAGACAGATACAAGAAAGAAGTTAAACTATAAATTATATTTGCGACATTGTTATGTTTTTGCTTTCTTTAAGCCTTTCATCAAGACAGCCGATCTATAAATATTAATCGACCAATTTCTCTAAGCTTGTAACTTCAAATTAATGTTTATATATATAAAGAGTTACGTATTAATCTATCTAAATATTTAAAAAGATGTTTAATGTTATAAATGATGGATATTAAAGATGTTCAAAAGAACGTAGTCTTCGCGTGTTCTTTATCATATCCCTGATCAAAGACATTCCAATATTATTACAATATCCAATTACATATTGATACACAAGATATACAGATTATTATTTATAACATTTTGGTTTTCTTAATTGAGTTATTCATTTAGTACAAATGATAAGTAATTAGTAATAAGTCATAAAAAAAAAAAAAAAAAAAAAAAAAACGGTATTGTAGTAGAAATATTATAAGAAAACATTTTCTGTTTCAGTGTAGAGTTACTCCTTTTTATAGACAGTGTCGTACAAATCCGTACGTCTTTGAGAAAATGTAGGTATCTGAGCCCTTACTTCCTCAACAACTTTCAAATCTGAGAGAAAAGAAAAACATACGAAGTAATAAGTAATGCTTGCTAATAAATTCAGCAAATACAGAGGGAGCCGGCAAAATCGATGAACCAACGAGACTAAAAGTTAATTACATCATGGATTTCTCGCTTTTAATGTTAAGCTGGAAATTACCGATATCGGTGACCACCATATTTTCCTGAGTTTCCAAATCATAAAGGATTTTCCCCCAGGGATTTGTCAACTGTGTATGTCCCCATGCGACATAACTTGCTGAAGGAACACGAGCCGGTGATATACAGGCGACGTATAATTGATTGTCATTCGCTCTGGAACGCTGAAGTAATGACCAGTGCAGTGGTCCAGTGGTCATATTGAATGCCGCCGGATATATCAGCATTTGGCAACCTAACACAGAGAAACGGGAAATACGAGACCACTGAATTTTAGTTAACTTTGTAGCTGCACAGTCCATATTCCATCATTTATGAATATGCGAGAACAGTCCTCTTGTCGTGCTTCTAATTCTTTTATTTATTTCATTTTCAGCGAATATACTGGTTTTTTAAATTAAGCTCCTTTTTATACAGAGTTACAGATTATATTGATTATATTTTATATAGAATATATTTAAGAAAGATAGTTACTTTCATGCTAGTTAAGTATTGTTCGATTAAGCTACTGTACCTTTGTTCCGATAAATGCGTGCCATTTCCTCGAATCTGATATCATAGCAAATGCCAATACCTATTTTGCAGCCCTTCACATCAAACATTGTTAGGGAATTACCAGGACTGAGTGAATCACTCTCTCGGAAAGTAATCTTGTTGGGAATGTCGATGTCGAATAGATGTACCTAATAACATAAAAATATAGTTGCTAACTCTATTGCTGTAACTTTTGTAATTTAACATCAATGTTACGAACTTCTAAACTTTAATTGTTTTTTATTTAATAACTGACAGCGTTTTTATCACTTTCTTTTATTAAAAAGTTTTATCATTTAATAATATTTGAGAAGGAATATTTTTTAAGAAAAACTAAGTTTTTTCCTATGTGAAAAATTTATATTACAAAACAAATATATTGTACAAAAATTTATATATTATATTACGACAAAAATGTATGTTTCTCGTATCAAAACGTATTTTATAAACCTATAACATATTTTTTAAATTATAGAATTGGTTATAGTACACGTATGTACATATGCATATTCCTAAATTATTCCTAGATAGAGTCACTTTCTCCACCCCAATATTTTCAATTTCAAAGCCACATGGAGGTATATTATTTACCTTCCGGTGTTTTGCTATCAAAGTTCCATCGGGACCCCAAATAGTACAGGTATTGTACAATTTATCGCCCTCTATTTCAGGTATCGTACCACCAACTACATAAATGCTGTTTTCCTTAGCTGCCTTCGATAAAGCAACGCTCGTTTCACCGTTTCATCAGGAATACTCTCGGCGTATTTTGGAAACTATTCTGCATTGCAATATTTCAATTAATGAAAAATAACTGTCCTTTGTTCCAACCATAAATTAGGTTGAAATGTTTGTCAATTTTTTATTTTTTAAATTATTAAAATAACTAAATTTTATATTTAGATTTACTTAAATATATAATTACTTAGATAATAGTACATATAATAAATTGTTTCTACAGGTTCAAGATGAAAAATGAATATTTAGAAATGTTTAATTACAATCATGCTATTTGGGTCAGTACCAGTGACTTGTTACTTAACGACTTTGCTAGTACTTTTTGAAACATAAAGTTAGATTTTAACTAACTTTAATTTTTAACTATTATAGGTGGAATTATAAATACAAAATAATTGATAATACTAGTTTATAAGTACCTAATTATTAGTATCTTAAAAAATATATTTATACAAAAATCACGATAATCATAAAAATGGGGAAATTCTATATTCTCGAGTCAATTCACAATCTTTATGGAAGTATGAACGTTAAGGTAATTTGTCTACTTTTACTTTTTTCTATATAGTTGTTATACATATAATAAATTATTAGAAAAAGAAACAAATTATTACGTATTCCATATGGTGAATTAAAGCATTCAGGAAGAGCGATAATATCAGCATTATGCTCTTTCGCGCTTGAAATGTAGGAAACTGCCCGCTCTACATTTTTGCTTTTTACTTCATTTACTTGAAGTTGTACCAACGCCAAGCGAAATGCTAAAATGTTGGAAAAGTTAAATACACTCGGTTATATATTTCCCATACTTTTTATTTATAAATACTTTATACATAGTGAATACTTACTCGACATCGTTCGCACTACTTGTTTAACGATGTTCGTAAGTATCATAATGTTCTTTGAGGTTATGTATGGTATTACTCGATATCAACATTACGTAAGCAATACGCGGGGATTTTTAATAATTATTGATAAAGTTTAGGACATTAACTTTGATGTAATTGTAAACATTATTACATATTATAATTAAATGTAATTTTCAGTTAAGGGTAAGAAAAGAAATATACTTTTGTAAAAATACACTTTATTATAAAATCTGTATAAATAAAATTGTACAATTTATCTTGAAAGTAAAATGACCGAATACGTTCCTGGAAAATATTACTGCCTACTAAATGATCGAGATCTTGATCTTTCTCGTCGTCTCGTTTTTTACTTGATCTTTCAGACGAGCAATCGTACTTCTTACGTTTCTTTGACTTCTTCAATCTTTTTAATTTATAAGAATCATTACTATTAGAGTTACTTCTTTCTCTCCGTCTCTTCTTTTCAGAATCACTATCGCTGTCATCATTAGATTCGGAGCGCCTTTTTCGTCTTTCTGATTTTTTATCCCCCACTTTATCATACTTGTTCTTATTGTGCATCGTACTTCCGATTTTCTTTCTTTTATTACTACTTTTGTTCTTCACCGTCTTCGGGGTCAGGGGACATTGATCTTTTTCTATCCATCTTTTGCTTGAGTCCCTTGGATTCCTTGTCCTTATATTCCTCATACTTTTTTGTATCTGAAATTAACCCCATAAAATACTGAAATCTAAAACCTCTACATTTATCATATTTTATATAAAGATAGAAGGGACCTTTAAAAAATTGCATGCAACAACACACTTACAGGTACTCTTGAATTAGTTTTTCTACATGTCCGATTATGTCTTTATATGTATATGTCAATTCAAATTTATTTTCTTAAATGTCCCTTAATGAAAAACTAACACTTCATATTAACTTTGAACTTTTGAGTTCTTAGAATATTCTGATTTAGTCACTGGCTGTACCATAAATTCATTTACAGATATTATATTTCCACCAAGAGCTAGTTTTATTATGAGCCTTCCTGCATCATCATCGAATCCTTCTATTTGACCATAATTATTACTTTGTTCTCCAGCTATAATTTTCACAAATGTTCCTTTCTCGATTTTAACTTCTTCCTCTTCTTTTTTGAAATCTGTATTTTTCTTCTGCAATGCTACTTTGTCTGCTCCAAGACCCATACCTTTTGGTCGTAATTCTGGTATGACAGCTGCTACTAATCTGTAATAGTTAGAATAAACGATTGTGAAATAAAAAATGATGTTCTCTGTTTACTTTCCAATAAGTGATGTATTAAATACATATAATTAATTTAATCCAGAGTAAAATTCATACTTTTCATTTCAACCAATTCCCTTTCCTGGTTGCCATCCCATTCCCCTTAACATTGCTACACCAAAAGCATCAATAGGAATTTTTTCATAATCTTCTAACGTAGACTGAAAAATACAAAACGATATTTATAATATGCAAATGTAATACATCTGTGCATTGCACATCAATATGTTGATAACGTACCTGTTCTTTGCCTCTTAATGATTCATCTTCTACTAAAGGTAAAGTTAAATCATTTGTTTTAGTTTCATATTTATTCTTTGACTTAAGTTCCCCAATGATTTCTTTAGTCGCTTGCTCTTCTAAAGTAACAACTTTATTTTCACTATCTTCAACTGGCTCTTTCTTTATTGATATTATTGGCGATGTTTTTCCATTAGATAGCTTTGATTTTGCCTCGTTAACACTAGCGTCTCCTACCTTTTCCTTATCTGCCTTCGGAAGGAAAATGTCTGCATCTATTTTATTAAGAATTCTATCATGCCAGGTTTTTGAACCTAGTAATGGAATAATTAGAGGTTCATCTTTTTTTTCTTCCTCATTGAAATAAAAAAATTGTTTTCAAATATATATATTCCGCTATTGGTGATTTTTATAGGTTAGGTTGAGGTTATATGTTTCTTGATTATAAATTTTACTTTTTGAACTCACCCTATTACTTTAATACCTTTCTCATCAAGGCATTCAATGTAATCAACTTTCTTTTTTTCTTGTGGAATAGCATTTTTTAACACAGGTTTCTTAATAGATTTCGCAAAACCGAAGGAAATCTTCTTTCCTTCTTCTGCCATTTATTTGTTATTTTAACACTGACTTATAGATCAATACACATGTATATACTAGACATAAAGATTGATGTCACTTGAATCTACGTACATGAATCTGATATCTTATTATACTTTATTAATCTACTCAAAATTACTTGCACATTACTAAAATTTCATTCCGACAATGTATCAAGCGTCTGAATAAGTGACATTAAAGTAAACATATATCAAAGAGGAAATAAGAAGAACTGACGCCTATGGTTTTCTATGTTACAGAGCTAGTGCTGCATCATACGGCCAAATGCCGAAAGTGGCTTATGCTAGTATATACCTGCCTATACGTTTCAATGAGAAAATCGATATTATGTGTTCATGTGAAAATTCACATTTCCCTAGGAGCTGTATTTTGATAGATTTAAGCTTCTAATGGAGCATTTTAAACGTATAGAGTATACTATGAAGTAGATAGTAGTGCGGATCATTTTATATTCATAGAAAGTTTGAATGTATAGAAATGTACAAAATGCTCATGATATGCAAAAATATGCAAAATATTCAAAGTAAACCAATCATCAAAAAGTTTAGAAGGTGAAACAAATTTCTTTAATAACACCTAGATTAATTTTTATTTGTTAACAATCCCATATATAACCATAGCTTTCGCCCGGCGCATATACGCGCCCATACATGCGTTAATAAGATAAGAGGAAATAAAAGACAGATTATCGATAAAATACACTAACACATATGTAATACGTGGAGATATTACCACTCAGATTACACATATTATATATTATAAGGGAAGATGTATACCACGTATACATATATGTAGAACGAACATTTCAAACTTGTTTATAACGCGTGCGCACACATACATGCACGCACACGAACAATTTTTCGAACGATAATTATATTAATGATATATATTATGATAACCATTTATATTTTTTAAAATATGTTCTTATGGCATACATATTTATTCCACGCTTCATATCTATCCACATCCGTAACTGTAGGTGACATTGTTTTTTAACAATTTTGCTATTATTTCATAATTCTTTAATTCATATTTCAAAGTCGTAACAGATGTTTCTTTTTTTTCAAGTTTTTCCCACATTGGACTTATTTCTAGCAGCCATGCTTGCTTACAAAGCAATTTTATATCCGCGCAAGAATATTTTTCAGTAGATTTTATTATGTGGTTTACAATATCCATATTCTCTAATAACTGGTTGCTAAGGTATTATTTGAACATATCGAGTCGAGTAACTTCATTTGGTAATGATACGTATATTTTCTTTTCGAGGCATCTGCGTAAAGCTGCATCAATGTCCCTAATAATATATTTACAATAAATATTATTGTTCTGTTATATTAATAATAACGAAGGAATATTCCGAACAACACAATAATTAAGATTAAGATAATGAATAATTATGATATTAAGATATTTTCTACTTAGAAAACATTGAAATAGCGTGATATACATAGCAAGGGCAATTAGTTGCAGCCAAAAGAACTACATTAGAATTTTCGTTAGATACTAATCCATCCAATCTAGAAAGAAGTTCTGATCTGAATCTCTTTGCAGGTTCAGACAATGTACAGTTTACTCCTTTATTTGTGCCTATCCAGTCAATCTCGTCGATAAAAATAATTGTAGGCGAATAATTATAGGCAAGTTCAAATAAAACCTGCTCAGTTTAACAAATGTATTTATTATTTATTAACTTTTTTTTTCTTTTTCTTTTTTTCCCTTTTTCTTTTTCTTTTTTTTGCTTTCTCTTTTTCTTTTTTTTCCCTTTTTCTTTTTCTTTTTTTTCCTTTTTCTTTTTCTTTTTTTTTACGTGGGGAAAATTCGCTCGGACACGAAGCCACTTCTTAAGTGGCGTAGTAGTGAACATCCAAATTAACTGTTTTTTTCTTTTTCTTTTTTTTCCTTTCTCTTTTTCTATTTTTTTCCATTTTCTTTTTCTCTTTTCCCTTTCTCTTTTTCTTTTTCTTTTTTTTTTTTTTACGTGGGGAAAACTCGCTGGGACACGAAGCCACTTCTTAAGTGGCGTGGTAGTGGACATCCAAATTAACAGTTTTTTTTCTTTTTCTTTTTCTTTTTTTCCTTTCTCTTTTTCTTTTTTTTTCTTTTTCTTTTTCTTGTTTTTTTTACGTGGGGGAAATCCGCTCGAACACGAAGCCACTTCTTAAGTGGCGTGGTAGTGAACATCCAAATTAACTTTTTTTTTCTTTTTCTTTTTCTTTTTCTTTTTTTCTTTCTCTTTTTCTTTTTTTCCTTTTTCTTTTTCTCTTTTTCCTATCTCTTTTTCTTTTTTTTCCTTTTTCTTTTTCTTTTTTTTTTACGTGCAGGAAATCCGCTCGGACACGAAGCCACTTCATAAGTGGCGTGGTAGTGAACATCCAAATTAACTGGGGCACTAATTAGCTGAAGCTTCTAGTCAAACCTGGTATCAGTCTTTGTACGCAAAGGCATTCATTACAATCGTTTAAAGTTTGAAGAAACACCGTTACAAATTCGTGATATAAGAGTAAGCGATTCAAAACTCGGATTCATTTGTTGGAACGACGCCGTGGGCAAAAGTACATAATGGTAAATTTTCTTCCAAGACCAATTGATAGCGCTGACGTAATTAAAATGTGACGATATTGCCAGCGACGTTTCTCCAAATAGACGACTAACTTATTTACGAATTGCCGACACACAATTGCCGCTGGTAATACGGTTAGTAATCACTTTATTGAATTTTCTCTTGACGTGACATCGTCGAGTTCCTAGAGAGATTCTTCTCCCTTGCAAAACTATGTTTCTGCAACGCATGTATTTGTTGAATTACCGTTCGTGAACAAGTCCTTCTCTTTATTACATGTAATAGATTCTTCTTTTGAAGTTTTAAATTACATTGGTAATTTTCTATAATTTATTACTCGAATATGGTAATTTTTTCTTAAAAAGTTTGCTTTTTCTACAATTATTTTACTACAAAACCCATCAAAAACATGATGTATGTATATATACCCTCAAATATTATCGGTTTATTCTCAAGCTATAGTTCAATTTCGGAAATTGCCAATTAAAATCATAGAAAAAAAAAAAAAACACAGAAAGTTCGTTAAAATATGCGATTTTCCAATCAAGATATAGAATTTATTCGAGTAATATAGATTACAGTAGCGATGGTGACGGCAACGATGAATGGACTGATTCTTCGTGCGAAAATAAATTGGAAGCGCAGAACGATGCATTGTTTCAGGGAATATCGATTTTCAAGCATGGTTTTAAAGTACGTGTGCGCGTGACTAGGTTTGTTAATTAATGCCGCTCCCAGGTTTTCAATATATAAATGTGACACCTACATATCTTTAAGCTTAAAACAATTGGACTAACAATTTCATTAAATTTAAATGAATATTTATCTTTTTAAACGCAACAATATTTTTAATGACAACTTCACGTGTAAATCAAGTGCATACATATTCGATCGATCTTGAAATCCTGATTCTCTGCGAAGAGAAAAATCGTTTGAGGTGGCCGTGTTGTGAGTTATACTTGTAGTAGTTAGTAGGCCTGTTCCGCTGTAATTGTCACTGGGGGCTGTAGATGTCGCTGCCGGGGTACTGCTGATTTTTCGGCTTGTCGAGTGCCGCCACACCTTGAATAAAGATTTGATCTACGTTTTATATGCAACGTTTTACATCCACCTCTTTTCAGATACACCTCTCTATTTAAAATCATAGATCGTCACACTCTATAGGTATTTCCTTGAAAAGGTTAAAGTCGTTCTGTATAAAAGCTAATTCAAAGGGGAAGGAAATTCTGCGAAAAATTCTTTCAGATTTCCCTATGTTTGAGCTCGAATCAAAGCAATCCTGTATAATAGGATAGGATGATAGGATGATTCTGTATTATTCCTTGTGTACTTTCTGTTCCTATTATTTACAATAGGATGATTATGCGTTTAACTTCTCATAGAATCTCTCTGATTCCGTATGATATCGTCAGTGTTTTTGAAATATGTTATTGATGTCGTAACGTCAACCGTTTCCAGTGCAAATTCAATTTCGAATCGCAATTTCCATGTTTGCGTGGCAAAAGCGTAAAATCGATAACGCACGCAAACATGTCTTCTTTGCTAATGGCGTACTATAAATATAAATATTTGAATAAATATTGCGAATTTCATATTGCTAAAAGATTTATACTATTTGTTCGTAAATAATCGTCGGATCTATATTTAAGTGGAAACTGCTGCATTAGATCTCTTTTCTTACTTAAAATTATTTGGATTGGTAACTTGGATGTAACATGTAATTTATTCTTCTTTTATAAATAGTGTACAGAAGATACCAATTCAGAGAAATGGAAGGAAAGTCTAAAAGCAAAGAAAATCTACAGGAAGATAAAACGTTCGTGCCTTGCCAGGCTATATATGATGCTAAGTAATTTCATTTTGACAATGGTCCAACATCTTAGATTTAATCAAAGCCGCTGGAATACGCCAAATATTTCATATCTGACTTAAACATGTACTGCGACGAGCGAAAAAAGTAAACACATAAATGTAAAAGACTAATTTTTCAAGTGATCGGTAAAGATTAGGTAACAGTAACTACAAGTTATTATTAACGAAATGTAATAGTTAATTTTCATTAGCATTAATAATGTACAAAACATTTTACAAAAATGGACATCTCAAACCATGTTTACAGTTTTGCACATTAATTATACTCGTCGAATCAAGGTTTCAACATAGGTATTTCGTCCACTAGTACTACTTCACGTTTATTATATCCAATAGAATTAACTACTATTTAGGTAAATTATTTTGTGGAATGGTCAAATAATGCTCTTTTCTCATTATACCTTCGACATTCGCTTTCTACATAAAATCAACGGGCTGTGTTTACACTTTTGCTTGTCACGGCGTATCAAGGAAGATTGAAATGTAAAGTAATTCGCACAAAAAAGTAGATATTAGTATTGATGTTATTGTATTCCATATTTGACCTTAAAATATGAATAAAATCAGTCTAAGTATTAATGAAATTTCAAACATTTTTTCTAAAACAACGGAACTTTCCTTTCTAATGAGCACTATATGATGCAATAGAAAAACAATTTGACACTGAAAATTGTGGTCAAGATCAATTTTGCGCTACACTTATTTAACCAATTTTCATCAAATCGAAGGTGTAGAATGGCTTGAAAAAAATACCGCGATAAATACTTTTTTGACACTTTGTACAAAGGTGTATATCAATGTGTATATCGATACACATACTCTGTATGTGCATATCCGTGGTATATATATCCGTTTTTCGAAGCAAAATGTCATCTACCTGTTCAAAAGAGCAAAGCAAAAACACTACATAGAGGGTTTGTTACTGTTAACACTCTCTATTTCCGTGCGTAAAGTATCCAACCAGATATCCAGGAACAGCTTTCAGGGAACGAGATTGAATATTTGATCGAATATATTTAATATGGCAATGTTACGTATAACAATATACGTATGGAATTTTAAAAGTCACGAGGGTTGCAGCGGACTCAATTTTAATGTACATTAAACATTTTGCTCATTGATGACCTTACCTTAATTTTTTTCTCCTTCCTCACTTTCTTCTCCTATGCGAGTGACACAGCAAGATTGATAGTAACAAGCGATTTCATTAAAACACAATCTCCTTTTCCATTTGATAAACACGATACGAGACGAGGGAATGATTTAGGAACACGACTTTCGAGCGGTTTCAACAACTATTAAGTTTCATTTATAGCAACGAACACTGCCAAAGACGTAATCGATAAGATTCGCGTAGGTGCCGTAGATGACGTAGATGAAAAAACGTAGATCAAACGTAAATGACGAAATTATACATTAATTTATTTTAACGCGTTAAAATTACGCTAATGACAGTTGCTCCATTCAATTTGTTCACATATTTGAGCCTTATATGGAACAAAGTGAACGGAGCATCTGCAAGCGTGTTAACTGGACAACGACGAATTTTCACATCTACTCCACGAAGCTTCACATATATCAATGACCACTGCCGTAGTCATGGTCAAACATAGATGACGAAGTTATGTATTGATTCACTTTAACACGTTCAGATTACGCTAGTGACACTTGCGCAGTACTATTTGTTCATATATTTAAGCCCTATATGCAACAAAGTGAACGTAGCATCAGCAAGCGTGTTAATTGGACAACCACGAATTTTCACATATATTGCACGAAGATTCGTATATAACAATGATCACTGCCATAATCATGGTCAAACGTAGATGACGAGATTATGCATTAATTCACTTTAAAAATTACGCTAGTGACAGTTGCGCTGTTCTATTTGTTCATATATTTAAGCCCTATATGCAACAAAGTGAACGTAGCATCTGCAAGCGTGTTAGTTGGACAACGACGAATTTCGTTTCGCAAACACCGACACGTGATACATTTTGAAGTTACGTGGACGCGAGAGTAATTCGTTCCCTTAAATTGCTCAATTTCCATTTCTTTCGCCATGTATATTCGAGTATTGCATTTGAATTGCAGAGCAGTGGGAAGTAACGGCGCACGTCGTTGATATATCGACAGGAACATGAATTCTTTTTTCATAGGATGAATACTTTTTTCATCGAATTATTAAACCGAATCAAGTTTTCAAATCCAATCATTTAATTTCATCGTTTTACATCGAACGTTTCAATCTTTTTTCTTTTAAATACCTTACCTATATTTCATCTCGTTGAATATTCAATATTTTTAATGCTACTACCACTTATTGGTAATTTCAAATATGTAATTATCGTTCTGAAGTTAGAAATTCGAAATAACATTCGTCAGTATATGATTCCACGTTTTATATAGAGTAATAAAAATGATACAATGAGTTTCGGTAAATAACCAATAAAAATTTTTGTTCCTTTTTCTTTTTCTTTTCTTTTTTTTTTTTGGTTTTATGTATCCAAGGTCGAGAATAAACTATGTGCACGTTTCTTGTATTCGTTTCTTGTATTTTTATGAGGAATTCAGTCTTTTTACGCCACAAGAGTCTCAACGTTTTCGTTTTCACGCCTACGTTACGCTCGTTAAACACGTTCCAACAAGACCATGAATAAGGGTAACAGCTTTAATGTTTTCACATGTGTTAATTTATTATTTTAGACCTTAAATATTTTATTTATAAAATCTTTATTTAAACAAGTTACCATTGTCGCTACAATAAATCAATGAATGAAATCAGTTTAAATTTAAAATATCATTTCATAATTTCTCGTCACTTGTATCTAAAAACAACAAAAAAACGGTGTACCCACATCGTGCGTAGACGGGAAATTAAAACAGTGGAGCTTAATTGAAACACTGATCATATTCCGCGATTGTAAAACAATAATAGAAAATCGTGTTTCTTTCGAAGGGTATGAAATTGTCAGGAGATTATGCCATAAATGAAATTGGAAACTGGCTGGTCAAAGGTATTAAACTCAATTAAACTGAACTGTGTTATATTGTACAAAGGCTAGAGAACTGCTACCAAATATCTGCTAGTTTAAAGGTGTCCCTTATAAATTATAATTATATTTCAAATTCAATCTCCTAGTAATAAGTAAATTAATATTTTACCTAAAATCTGTGATATAGATAACAAAAATAAATTCTTTACATTATTCGTTAGTTTACAATATAATTAGAATATTATCTTTATTTTCTGGTGTCTTTGTTATCCTTAAAAGATAAACTGCTTATTTACAAATTTAACACTGCATATGCTATTAATAAATCATTTTATATTTAATTTTGCAACCTTCAGTCATTGTTAAAACTTGTTGACAATACTGTCGGTTAATAGAAATTTCTAAAATCCCCTTGTTTCTACTCGATTAAAGGGTATATTGCAGAAACTATGTTAGCTACAGTGTTAGTTACAAATCACCTGTGTCACTCCATTAAACTTATACACAATAGTATTGATTCTTGTTTTAATTTAAAATAAAATATGTTATTGTAGGAATGAAGCAGAATGTTCAAATAATTGAAACAACTTTTTGTCCTATAATTAGTGCCTTTCATTTTAAAAATTAAAAAATTTTTAATCAACGATATTTGGAAGTTTCGATCTAAAATGATCAGGAATTGAAACAGAAATACTTTTATGCCAATAAATACGTATTCTTCACATATAAAACAAATATGAAAACAAAAATCGATGTATATGAATGAATTTTGAAATGGGGAGGAATTATATGATTATACCCATTCTCTGTTGCGTTTAATTGCTTCAATTGATGTTTCATGAGAATTTTCATCGAATTTTTTAGAGATTTTTTTTTTATTAGAATATTTACAATCAGTTCTCGTTGAGAATTTTCAGTAATTAATTTAATTTGGCGTGATACAATGACATGGACCATAATAGTTTTATATTGTTGGTTCTAGTAGAAACTAAGGATTTAAACTAGAGGGTATTTTCTTTTTAGTCTGCGGATCTGGTCCGTCGTGTCCAGTAGTTGGGTGACTAGTGGGTTGTGGTGGTTGTTGACTCTTGTGTTATATCTGCTTCTGGACTTGTGTATTTCATCTTTGACTGTAGGTATCTTGAGGTCACGGTGGATTGTTTCGTTGGTAACATACCAGGGTGCATTTGATAGGGATCTTAGCGTTTTCGATTGGAAGCGTTGGAGTATTTCAATGTTGGAATTACTTGCTGTTCCCCATAGTTGGATTCCGTAGGTCCAGACAGGTTTTATTACGGCCTTGTAGAGGGTTATTTTGTTCTGTATGTTTAGTTTGGAGCGTCGGCCCGTGAGCCAATAGAATTTTCTTAGTTTTTCCTTTAGTTGCTTTGTTTCTTCCAAGTTAGCCTCCTGTCCAGGGTCATGCCCAGGTATCTTACGGAGTCCTTGCTTGGGATTATTGTGTTGTTAATGGTGACCTGGGGGAAGGTTTGTTTTCGGAGCGTGAAGGTTACATGAGAGGATTTTTTTTCGTTTATTTTGAAACCCCATTTTTGGAACCACTTTTCCATGGTGTCGATACTTCGCTGGAGAGTGGATGAGGCAATTGCCGGGTCTGCGTGGGTAGCTAATGGTGCTGTGTCGTCGGCAAATGTTGCTATTGTTACGTCGTTTGATATAGGTAAGTCGGCAGTGTAGATGGAGAACAGTAGGGGTCCGAGGACACTACCTTGGGGTATGCCGGATTCTATTGGGAATGTTGCGGAAGTGGCGCCTAGACATTTAACTATGAATTGTCTGTTGGTTAGGTAGGATTTTAAGATGGAGTAGTATGGATGGGGTAGGATCTTTTTGAGCTTGTAGAGTAGCCCTTGATGCCATACTTTGTCGAATGCCTGTTGGATGTCTAGGAATACCGCTGAGCAGTATTTTTTCTTTTCAAGGATTTGGCTGATCATGTGGGTTATGCGCTGGATTTGCTCTACTGTTGAGTGTTGTTTTCGGAAGCCGAATTGGTGATCTGGGAGTGTTTTCAATTCTTCTAGGAGTGGAAGGAGACGATTCGTGAGCATCCTCTGGAATAATTTAGACAGGGTAGGTAAAAGACTGATTGGGCGATAGGAGCTGGTTTCATATATTGGTTTACCGGGTTTAGGGATGAGGGTGATCAGTGAGATTTTCCACGCCTGAGGAAAGTGTTGAAGGCGGAGGATAGCGTTAAAGATTGATGCGATGAGTGCAATCCCTTTTATGGGAAGTTCCTTGATTGCTTTATTGCCTATTAGGTCGTAACCTGCTGCTTTCTTGGGGTTTAGGCGACTGATTGCTTGTATGATCTCTGAAGAAGTGAAGGGTTCAGTAGGAGGGGACATTTGGAAGGGAGTGTGCAGATATTCGGTAACGTCCGCTGCAGCTATGGAGGAATGGGGTTGGAATACTTCAGTCAAGTGTTTGGCAAATAGGTTGGCTTTTTCTATAGGGCTACGCGCCCATCCACCCTGCGGACGGCGGATTGGAGGTATTATTTGTGGGAGGCGCGTGAGTTTCCTGGAGGCTTTCCATAGTGAGTGGTTGGAGTCGGCTGTGGGGGACAAGCTGACGAGATATTTGTGAAAACGGTCATTATTGTAGTTTTTTATAGTTTTGGATAGTTTTCTAGTTGCGTTGTTTAGTTTGCGTTTGTCCTCCGGTGTTCTATGGGTCTGCCATATGCTTCTTAGTCTACGTTTTTCTGCTATTTTTTTTAATATGTACTGGGGGTATTCGTGGTTGCTGATGGGCGTTTTTGCCGGTGTGGAGAAGCGGATAGCGTTTGTTATGCTCGTGTTTAGGTATTCCGTGGCTGCTTCGATGTCTTCATTGGTTTTTAGTGAAGTTGAGGCCAATGTATGGAGCCATTACGTGTATTCTCGATGATAGTTGAACTGACTGTTACTATCACGGGGGAATGATCAGAGGAGAGATCAACCGAGGAATTGATTTGGACGTGTCTTGACGAGATATTTTTAGTTATGAGGAAATCAAGGAGATCGGGTATTTTGTTTGTGTCGGTGGGCCAGTTTGTGGGTTCGTATGTGGTAAGGTAGTTGAGCTTGTTGGTTATTATGCTGTTGAGGAGGTTTTTGCCTCTTACTGTAACCAGTCTGCTGCCCCATTGGGTGTGTTTGGCGTTGTAGTCTCCTCCAGCTATGAATCTATTGCCCAGGGTGTCCAGGATGTCGTCAAAGTCTTCTTTGGCGATGGAGTGTCTGGGAGGGCAGTATACTGCTGAAGTGGTGATTGTACCATGACAGTCTTCAAGACCATGCTTGGAGGTAGTCTTTCTGGAATGGTGGAAGTTCGTAGTGCTTAATGTTTGATTTGATTATGATTCCGGTGCCGCCGTGGGCCTTTCCGCTAGTGTGTTGGGTATGGTAGAACTTGTATCCGTTTATGTTCAGGTAGTTTTTGTCGGTGAAGTGGGTTTCAGATATGAGCATTATGTCGATTTGCTGGTGTTTTAGGAAGAGTTCTAGTTCAAGTTTGCGTTGCGCTAGACCGTTGGCATTCCACAGAGCTATGCGTCTTGGTTTTATTTTGCGTCGGGGCGTATTAATTTATCCATAATGAGTGTTAGTAGCGATAGCAAATTGTTTATTTGCTCTGATTGTTTCTCTATTAGCTTTTCAAGCCTAGAGACGTTGTCTGTATCAGGTGAGTTGGGGGCACTATTTTGAGGAGGATCCCTATGGCTATTTGGTATATTTTGAGTGCCTTGTACCGCTTGGGCATAGGAGGTTGAGGGAGTGGTGAATTTGGTAGGGCTGGGTGTTTGATTGGTTGGGGGGATTGGGGTAAAGATGAATTTCGGTGCGCTGGGTGTTTGGTAGGTTACCTCTTTTGTTCTAAGTTTGGGGTACTTGTTTGAGTACAGTGTTTTGTAGGCTGAGCAGCCTTTGTAGTTGGCAGGATGGTCACCTTGACAGTGGATGCACTTCGCTGGGGTTTCCGGTGATTTACTGCACTGGTCGGTGGGGTGTGTACCTGCACATTTGACGCAGCGGAAGGTATGGTTGCAGTATTTCTGCGTGTGCCCGTATCTTTGGCACCTTTTGCATTGCACTATCTCCTTTTTGATTTGCGGTGGTTCGAATTTTACTATAGCGTTCATTAGGCGACTGATGTTGTAGATTCCTTATTGTTGGGTTTCTGTTTTAAACCGATAAAAAATAGGGATAACGGGTTTTTCGAGACTTTATGCCTTATGTTGCTGACATTGATGACTTCGTGGCCGAGTTTCGATAGTTCTATTTTTAGCTCGTCGATGTCTGCAGAGTGGTGGATGTTTCGTAGCACCACCCGGAAAGGTCTTTCTTCTTTGAGTTGATAGGTGTGGAAATTGGCGTTCAGGGCCCTAAGTATCTTGGTAAGCCTCCTGTAGGCTTCTGGGTTCGTCGGCAGGATTTTGACTCGATTGTTGGTTATCTTCAGGTTGTAGTCCTCCTTGGAGATATCTCTCTCTAAGGACTTGATCATAGTCTGGGTGTCAATGACATCATTAACAAATATTGGTGGGGGAGGGGGCCTTCTCCGTGCGTGGTGGTTTGTTGGCGGGCCTGCGATTTCCATGGCGTCGTTTGAGTATTCCAATATTGCGAACCTATTATGAGTGTTAATTTGTGTTGTTGGCTGTTCGTTCGAGTTTGGTTCAATTTTGCGTTTTTTCGCCTTATTGGCGTCGTTGGCACGGTGGGATCTGCTGCACTTCTGCCACGGGGGGGGGGGTAGTAGCGCGGGGTAGTTGTGAGTTTGCACAGGCGAGCCTGGTCGTGTTTGCTGGGCCATCATTGAGCTAGCTATTTCAATATGAATAACTAGTCGTGAGGCTATGAGGCAAGGTTCGGGTTGGGGTTAGGCGCGTAGGCTTTTCTTCTGCCTGGCGGATAGGAAACACTTGGGAGGGTAAGAGCACGCTGTGTTCACTTTCGACGGTTGGGTGACACGTGTTACTTTCGAACTTCACTGGGCACTAGAGACACGTCTGCACGCTTCGACACTCAACAGCGAACTGTTCCAGAGCGAATGACAATCAATTATACGTCGCCTGTATATCACCGGCTCGTGTTCCTTCAGCAAGTTATGTCGCATGGGGACATACACAGTTGACAAATCCCTGGGGGAAAATCCTTTATGATTTGGAAACTCAGGAAAATATGGTGGTCACCGATATCGGTAATTTCCAGCTTAACATTAAAAGCGAGAAATCCATGATGTAATTAACTTTTAGTCTCGTTGGTTCATCGATTTTGCCAGCTCCCTCTGTATTTGCTGAATTTATTAGCAAGCATTACTTATTACTTCGTATGTTTTTACATTTTCTCAAAGACGTACGGATTTGTACGACACTGTCTATAAAAAGGAGTAACTCTACACTGAAACAGAATATGTTTTCTTATAATATTTCTACTACAATACCGTTTTTTTATGAATTATTACTAATTACTTATCATTTGTACTAAATGAATAACTCAATTAAGAAAACCAAAATGTTATAAATAATAATCTGTATATCTTGTGTATCAATATGTAATTGGATATTGTAATAATATTGGAATGTCTTTGATCAGGGATATGATAAAGAACACGCGAAGACTACATTCTTTTGAACATCTTTAATATCCATCATTTATAACATTAAACATCTTTTTAAATATTTAGATAGATTAATACGTAACTCTTTATATATATAAACATTAATTTGAAGTTACAAGCTTAGAGAAATTGGTCGATTAATATTTATAGATCGGCTGTCTCGATGAAAGGCTTAAAGAAAGCAAAAACATAACAATGTCGCAAATATAATTTATAGTTTAACTTCTTTCTTGTATCTGTCTGCCTTTCACGATGTTTTACCAATTACAATAAGTAATTTCGACTTCTTTGCGCTCCGTTTTAACGCATTCGAGACCGAAAGAAATTCATATCAATCAGTAGGCATAATATAGAATTATATATATATATATGTCGGAGATGAAAGAACACCGGAACCTTCCCTTCGGAACTTTGGGAATACCCCCAGTACTGTAATTTAGATTTCACCATAGCCGAATTAAGAAACTGTTGTCATTCGATCCGACTGTACTTATTTGAGATTTATGATAGTGAGCTCGGGCTCGAGGCGACAACCAGTCGCCGAACGTAATCGCCGTCAAGGGATGAACGTTTTGTCTAACAAAGGCATGAAGTAACTCTATAGCTCTCCTTAAAAGAAATACTTGGGACGGGGCACGATGGTAAGCATTTCAACGATTTCTGTCCCGTGCCTCGCCACACGCAGACTCTATTCTTTGAGTAAGATGATTACCAGATGTCGACGCGTCTCCACAGTACATGTTCAGCTAGCCCGAGGATATCTATAAATAAATATAAATTCGCTATAAATCTTAAGATTTGTTTAACTAAAGTCCTTCAAACCGACAAACAGTCCTCGTTCCAACTACGAGAAAATAGGAGAAATCTATTTTTCTCACGAACGACGCTTCCTCTTCTCGAACTCTCTCTTAAGGGCGGCTAGCACCCTTCCCTAACCACCAACATGGAAATTGACCAATTAACAGTAACGCCAATTTCCCTCACTTTCCGAACGAAGGCTTTTTTCCACGAATCCGATGATTTCGTGCCCTTAGGCACACCCATCATAGTTTTCCTCGATAGCGTTACCGTGAACAGTTTGCTGGTGAGTGCCGAGGCGTGCAAACGTGTGTCCAGTGTCCTGCGAAGTCCACAAAACAGCACGTGACCATCCAGTTGCTGCTGAGTGCCGAGACGTGTGTCCAGTGCCCTGTGAAGTTCACAAAACTCCACGTGACGCCCATCTGTCGAAAGCAAATCCAACAAACCTAGCTAAGGGTTAACAGCCTCTCGACTAGTTCTTCCACACTGAATTAACTAGCTCGATGATGGCTCTATCATTCCAAACAGGCTCTCCGGAGCTAAATTATAACTCCGCCGTTTTTCCTCCCCCGTGGCAAGGGGGCAACACATCTATCCTGGTAAACGACCATCACTCGAAAAAACGCAAGCTGGAACCAACCAAGACAAATGTGAATAAGAGTCAAACTAAACCACCAGCCAGCCAGGTGACCACCTTCAATAGATTCTCAATACTGGAGTCTACGGAAGACTCCATGAATACAACCGAAAAGGTAAATAATCTCCATACTCAAAAAATTCCCCCTCCTCCACCAATATTCATTGACGACGTAATCGACATACAGTCAATGACAAGGACCATTGAAAAAGACATCAGCAAAGAGGACTACAAGTTAAAAATTAACAACAACCACGTGAAAATTCTGCCGACCCACCCAGACGCCTGTAGAAAGTTAACTAAGTTGCTAAAAACGTTAAACGCTAAATTCCACACATATCAGCTCAAACAAGAAAGACCTTTTCGTGTGGTGCTACGCAACATCCACCACTCAGTCGACCTAGATGAACTAAAGTACGAACTTCAAAATCTTGGCCATGAGGTAACAAACATAAGCAACATTAAACATAGAATCTCAAAAAACCCACTATTACTATTCTTCATAGATTTAAAACAAAAAGGGAACAACAAAGAAATCTACAACGTCAACCGGCTGATAAACTCCATAGTTAAGTTCGAACCACCTCTTGTAGAGAAAGAAATAGTACAATGTAAAAGGTGCCAAAGGTACGACCACACGCAGAAATACTGCAACCATAACTTCCGGTGCGTAAAATGTGCAGGTAATCACCCCACTAACCAATACACTAAATCCCCCGAAACCCCCGCTAAGTGCATCCACTGTCAAGGAGAGCATCCTGCGAACTACAAAGGATGCTCAGCATATAAAACACTACATAATATTAAGTATCCAAAACTGAGACCCAAGGACATAACCATACAAGAACCTAGACCCCAAAAACTCACCTCACCATCAGTATCCTACGCGCAGGCAACACAAGGAAACGTAAACAACTCGAAAACCCACAGTGTACACACAGAAAATAGAATTCCCACCCCACAAAACACAGACAACTTCACCAGACTCGAAAAACTTATCGAGAAGCAAACAGAGCAAATTAACAACTTGCTGTCACTACTCACACTCTTCATGGACAAATTCATACGCACAGAAGCAAAATAAAACCAATGCGAATAGCTTTGCGGAACGCCAACGGTCTAGCTCAGCACAAATTTGAACTAGAACTATTCTTAAAACAACAGCAAATCGATGTGATGCTCATATCCGAAACCCATTTCACCGATAAAAACTACCTGAACATAAACGGATACAAGTTCTACCATACCCAACACCCCAGCGGAAAGGCCCACGGCGGCACCGGAATCATAATCAAATCAAACATTAAGCACTACGAACTTCCACCATTCCAGAAAGACTACCTCCAAGCAACAAACGTAGCAATAGAAGACTGTCATGGTACAATCACCACTTCAGCTGTATACTGCCCTCCCAGACACTCCATCGCCAAAGAAGACTTTGACGACATCCTGGACACCCTGGGCAATAGATTCATAGCTGGAGGAGACTACAACGCCAAACACACCCAATGGGGCAGCAGACTGGTTACAGTAAGAGGCAAAAACCTCCTCAACAGCATAATAACCAACAAGCTCAACTACCTTACCACATACGAACCCACAAACTGGCCCACCGACACAAACAAAATACCCGATCTCCTTGATTTCCTCATAACTAAAAATATCTCGTCAAGACACGTCCAAATCAATTCCTCGGTTGATCTCTCCTCTGATCATTCCCCCGTGATAGTAACAGTCAGTTCAACTATCATCGAGAATACACGTAATGGCTCCATACATAACCAACACACCAACTGGCAGCTCTTTAGAGAAGTCTTTACACACACAACTTCAGCCTCAACTTCACTAAAAACCAATGAAGAAATCGAAGCAGCCACGGAATACCTAAACACGAGCATAACAAACGCTATCCGCTTCTCCACACCGGCAAAAACGTCCATCAGCAATCACGAATACCCCCAGTACATATTAAAAAAAATAGCAGAAAAACGTAGACTAAGAAGCATATGGCAGACCCATAGAACACCGGAGGACAAACGCAAACTAAACAACGCAACTAGAAAACTATCCTAAACTATAAAAAACTACAATAATGACCGTTTTCACAAATATCTCGCCAGCTTGTCCCCCACAGCCGACTCCAACTACTCACTATGGAAGGCCTCCAGGAAACTCACGCGCCTCCCACAAATAATACCTCCAATCCGCCGTCCGCAGGGTGGATGGGCGCGTAGCCCTATAGAAAAAGCCAACCTATTTGCCAAACACTTGACTGAAGTATTCCAACTCCATTCCTCCATAGCTGCAGCGGACGTTACCGAATATCTGCACACTCCCTTCCAAATGTCCCCTCCTATTGAACCCTTCACTTCTTCAGAGATCATAGAAGCAATCAGTCGCCTAAACCCCAAGAAAGCAGCAGGTCACGACCTAATAGGAAATAAAGCAATCAAGGAACTTCCGATAAAAGGGATTGCACTCATCGCATCAATCTTTAACGCTATCCTCCGCCTTCAACACTTTCCCTAGGCTTGGAAAATCTCACTGATCACCCTCATCCCTAAACCCGGTAAACCAATATATGAAACCAGCTCCTATCGCCCAATCAGTCTTTTACCTACCCTGTCTAAACTATTCGAGAGGATGCTCACGAATCGTCTCCTTCCACTCCTAGAAGAATTGAAAACACTCCCAGACCACCAATTCGGCTTCCGAAAACAACACTCAACAGTAGAGCAAATCCACCGCATAACCCACATGATCAGCCAAACCCTTGAAAAGAAAAAATACTGCTCAGCGGTATTCCTAGACATCCAACAGGCATTCGACAAAGTATGGCATAAAGGGCTACTCTACAAGCTCAAAAAGATCCTACCTCATCCATACTACTCCATCTTAAAATCCTACCTAACCAACAGACAATTCATAGTTAAATGTCTAGGCGCCACTTCCGCAACATTCCCAATAGAATCCGGCATACCCCAAGGTAGTGTCCTCGGACCCCTACTGTTTTCCATCTACACTGCCGACTTACCTATAGCAAACGAGGTAACAATAGCAACATTTGCCGACGACATAGCACTATTAGCTACCCACGCAGACCCGGCAATTGCCTCATCCACTCTCCAGCGAAGTATCGACACCATGGAAAAGTGGTTCCAAAAATGGGGTTTCAAAATAAACGAAAAAAAATCCTCTCATGTAACCTTCACGCTCCGAAAACAAACCTGCCCCCAGGTCACCATTAACAACACAATAATCCCAAGCAAGGACTCCGTAAGATACATGGGCATGACCCTGGACAGGAGGCTAACTTGGAAAAAACATATCTCAGAAAAAACAAAGCAACTAAAGGAAAAATTAAGAAAATTCTATTGGTTCACGGGCCGACGCTCCAAACTAAACATACAGAACAAAATAATCCTCTACAAGGCCGTAATAAAACCTGTCTGGACCTATGGAATCCAACTATGGGGAACAGCAAGTAATTCCAACATTGAAATACTCCAACGCTTCCAATCGAAAACGCTAAGATCCCTATCAAATGCACCCTGGTATGTTACCAACGAAACAATCCACCGTGACATCAAGATACCTACAGTCAAAGATGAAATACACAAGTCCAGAAGCAGATATAACACAAGAGCCAACAACCACCACAACCCACTAGTCACCCAACTACTGGACACGACGGACCGATCTACATTTATCATATTTTATATAAAATTAGAAGGGACTTTTAAAAAATTGCATGCAACAACACACTTACAGGTACTCTTAAATTAGTTTTTCTACATGTCCGATTATGTCTTTATATGTATATGTCAATTCAAATTTATTTTCTTAAATGTCCCTTAATGAAAAACTAACACTTCATATTAACTTTGAACTTTTGAGTTCTTAGAATATTCTGATTTAGTCACTGGCTGTACCATAAATTCATTTACAGATATTATATTTCCACCAAGAGCTAGTTTTATTATGAGCCTTCCTGCATCATCATCGAATCCTTCTATTTGACCATAATTATTACTTTGTTCTCCAGCTATAATTTTCACAAATGTTCCTTTCTCGATTTTAACTTCTTCCTCTTCTTTTTTGAAATCTGTATTTTTCTTCTGCAATGCTACTTTGTCTGCTCCAAGACCCATACCTTTTGGTCGTAATTCTGGTATGACAGCTGCTACTAATCTGTAATAGTTAGAATAAACGATTGTGAAATAAAAAATGATGTTCTCTGTTTACTTTCCAATAAGTGATGTATTAAATACATATAATTAATTTAATCCAGAGTAAAATTCATACTTTTCATTTCAACCAATTCCCTTTCCTGGTTGCCATCCCATTCCCCTTAACATTGCTACACCAAAAGCATCAATAGGAATTTTTTCATAATCTTCTAACGTAGACTGAAAAATACAAAACGATATTTATAATATGCAAATGTAATACATCTGTGCATTGCACATCAATATGTTGATAACGTACCTGTTCTTTGCCTCTTAATGATTCATCTTCTACTAAAGGTAAAGTTAAATCATTTGTTTTAGTTTCATATTTATTCTTTGACTTAAGTTCCCCAATGATTTCTTTAGTCGCTTGCTCTTCTAAAGTAACAACTTTATTTTCACTATCTTCAACTGGCTCTTTCTTTATTGATATTATTGGCGATGTTTTTCCATTAGATAGCTTTGATTTTGCCTCGTTAACACTAGCGTCTCCTACCTTTTCCTTATCTGCCTTCGGAAGGAAAATGTCTGCATCTATTTTATTAAGAATTCTATCATGCCAGGTTTTTGAACCTAGTAATGGAATAATTAGAGATTCATCTTTTTTTTCTTCCTCATTGAAATAAAAAAATTGTTTTCAAATATATATATTCCGCTATTGGTGATTTTTATAGGTTAGGTTGAGGTTATATGTTTCTTGATTATAAATTTTACTTTTTGAACTCACCCTATTACTTTAATACCTTTCTCATCAAGGCATTCAATGTAATCAACTTTCTTTTTTTCTTGTGGAATAGCATTTTTTAACACAGGTTTCTTAATAGATTTCGCAAAACCGAAGGAAATCTTCTTTCCTTCTTCTGCCATTTATTTGTTATTTTAACACTGACTTATAGATCAATACACATGTATATACTAGACATAAAGATTGATGTCACTTGAATCTACGTACATGAATCTGATATCTTATTATACTTTATTAATCTACTCAAAATTACTTGCACATTACTAAAATTTCATTCCGACAATGTATCAAGCGTCTGAATAAGTGACATTAAAGTAAACATATATCAAAGAGGAAATAAGAAGAACTGACGCCTATGGTTTTCTATGTTACAGAGCTAGTGCTGCATCATACGGCCAAATGCCGAAGGTGGCTTATGCTAGTATATACCTGCCTATACGTTTCAATGAGAAAATCGATATTATGTGTTCATGTGAAAATTCACATTTCCCTAGGAGCTGTATTTTGATAGATTTAAGCTTCTAATGGAGCATTTTAAACGTATAGAGTATACTATGAAGTAGATAGTAGTGCGGATCATTTTATATTCATAGAAAGTTTGAATGTATAGAAATGTACAAAATGCTCATGATATGCAAAAATATGCAAAATATTCAAAGTAAACCAATCATCAAAAAGTTTAGAAGGTGAAACAAATTTCTTTAATAACACCTAGATTAATTTTTATTTGTTAACAATCCCATATATAACCATAGCTTTCGCCCGGCGCATATACGCGCCCATACATGCGTTAATAAGATAAGAGGAAATAAAAGACAGATTATCGATAAAATACACTAACACATATGTAATACGTGGAGATATTACCACTCAGATTACACATATTATATATTATAAGGGAAGATGTATACCACGTATACATATATGTAGAACGAACATTTCAAACTTGTTTATAACGCGTGCGCACACATACATGCACGCACACGAACAATTTTTCGAACGATAATTATATTAATAATTTATAACCATTTATATTTTTATATTTTTATATTTTTATATTTTTATATTTTTATATTTTTATATGATAAGCATTTATATTTTTTAAAATATGTTCTTATGGCATACATATTTATTCCACGCTTCATATCTATCCACATCCGTAACTGTAGGTGACATTGTTTTTTAACAATTTTGCTATTATTTCATAATTCTTTAATTCATATTTCAAAGTCGTAACAGATGTTTCTTTTTTCTTTTTTTTTTTTTTCAAGTTTTTCCCATATTGGACTTATTTCGAGCAGCCATGCTTGCTTACAAAGCAATTTTATATCCACGCAAGAATATTTTTCAGTAGATTTTATTATGTGGTTTACAATATCCATATTCTCTAATAACTGGTTGCTAAGGTATAATTTGAACATACCAAGTCGAGTAACTTCATTTGGTAATGATACGTATATTTTCTTTTCAAGGCATCTGCGTAAAGCTGCATCAATGTCCCTAATAATATATTTACAATAAATATTATTGTTCTGTTATATTAATAATAACAAAGGAATATTCCGCACAACACAATAATTAAGATTAAGATAATGAATAATTATGATATTAAGATATTTTCTACTTAGAAAACATTGAAATAGCGTGATATACATAGCAAGGGCAATTAGTTGCAGCCAAAAGAACTACATTAGAATTTTCGTTAGATACTAATCCATCCAATCTAGAAAGAAGTTCTGATCTGAATCTCTTTGCAGGTTCAGACAATGTACAGTTTACTCCTTTATTTGTGCCTATCCAGTCAATCTCGTCGATAAAAATAATTGTAGGCGAAAAATTATAGGCAAGTTCAAATAAAACCTGTTCAGTTTAACAAATGTATTAATGTAACTATTCTATTTATATATGATTATTATTATATATGATATATTCCAGAATCTCTTCTTCATAGACAAAGGAAATCAACTTACACGGATATACTTCTCGGAATCACCTCTCCATTTGCTCACCAATGAGCTGGCCGTTATGTTAAAAAAGGTGCATTGACATTCCAGGGAGAAAATGGGCCTTTAAAAAAGATAAGGTACTTGAGGAGATACACAATGGCCTCCTTAATAGCAGATTTACATTCCTCTAGGCCTACGATGTTGTCCCAATATACATTTAATTTTGTCAGTATGATTTCCTACGACAATACAAAGATGAAATGGCGCATAATCTCCGTATTAATTTCCGTAAGTGTTATGTAATTCGTTATTTAAAGCTTTACTGAAATCAGTATTTACAATACGTATATTAATCGAAAATAACTTACGCATGAAATGTCTTCAATAATCTTCCATAATTCCAGATTGTCTATATAAAGCTTCTGAGCCTATTTTGATATCTTTGATTGCGTGGATTGTTCCATTAAGATGTTAAATAGCTCTCCTCTTCTGATGAAGATTCATCGCTTTCATTGGCGAAAATTGATGTCACTGTCATTGCGAGATTAATATCATCCGTAGCATCACCCCTCATCTTCTGTTGTGCATTCCTCCCTTTCACAGACCCAGATACAGACTCACTTCTCGTTTGTTTGCTAACAGATTTGACACGTTTTACTACTTCTTCAAAGATTGAATGATATTGTAATCGATACGTTGAATACGTTGAGAACGTTGAATAGTGTTAAATAATTTAAATTCTTACACTTTGTTCGCATTTGTCATTTCCCTCGTCTTTATTTCCTTTTCAGTTATTTTCTTGCACAATATAGGATATTTTTGGAATTTCATCTTGTAATAATTTTCATATTCTGTAAGAATAATTTCCAAATCGACGTTGTCGCAGACTCGATATTTCCGAGGTAGACGAGCTTCCCGGATTAATACATCGCTAATGTCTACATATCTAAAAAATATAATTTTTAATTCATTGAACAAATTTTATGCTATGAGTACACACTATACGATAATCATCAATTAACTGTTTTATTTCTAGGTAAGACAGACAAAAAGAATGTACTGTCTATTTATTATTATATAAATCCTCGGCGATAATTTTTTGCCTTCTGCCTTTTAATTTCTAATTTTTAAAGTTTGAATTTAAATATATTTTCATTTATAACTAGTTAATCTACGTTATCGATTGAGTTACTCTATAACTACTGAGTTACCGATGTCGATTTTCAAATTTTGGTTCCTTCCCCTCTTTCCGCACTAATTTCTATTTCGATTGGTCGCCGATATTATTCGAAAAAATTGCAACTAAGAAGATATCTAAATATATACACATAATATAAATATATAAACATAATTTTGTTATCTACTATCTTGATACGTGCAAAGATAAATCTTAATGATATATAATACAGCGTAAATGGTTATAAATAATTAATTATTGACAATAATTATAAGAATTATCGAAAGAAAAAATCATAGATACTATGTGCGAGTGTAAAATATCACAAAAAATGAACAACAATTGTGAAAAACGCAATATGGCAAATCAATGACAAAACACACTCATGACTGTCATGGAAGTTCCAAAGTCTTTTCGCAAATTATGAGATATCTTATTTGTGGTACCTTGCAGCGATAAATCACCGTTCATTGTAATAGTTTTAAATGTGATAATGATATCCTTGTATTGACTATCGTTTTTCGATAGTTACGAGAATTTTCGTTTATTACTTTGAGACAATCCGTCACTTCCTTTCTCTTATAAAGTTTCCCTTCAACTCCGTTGAAAACTGAGCATCAAACAGGAGACGAACGATTTGTTGTCATGGCAATGTTAGTTCACACGTAAGCAGGGTGCGAATATAATGATGGAATAGTCGAATCCTGTCTACTGTATAGTAAGATGGATGCGACATGGAAATAGAAAGAGAAGGCTGTATATAAGCATTTTCTGTCCTTGTTTAATCAGGCATGCACACTAGTGGACACTGACGGCGCTCGTTTACCGTTGTTACACATTTCCGGTACAAGTACGCGGGCATTAGAGAAGGACGGAACGGTCTCTCTCTTTACCCCTATATCGCGTTTTTAGTTCGCTCACGCGCTCTGTACTTATATCTATTACATTTCCACCATAAGCAGCGGCCGTGCAGTGACTTACAAAAGTTTCGAACTCGCGGACGTTTAATCACGTTCCCTACTCCGAAGGGGTAAGTACAAAGTTGCTCGTCTCAGTACTCTTGTTAGAAGTTTTATCATCTTTTTCATTTCGTGGCTACAAGTTTTTCCAGGAAATTCTTATCGTTTTACAAGGGCTGTGGGACACAGTGACGTCAGCTATCGATCATATACGCGAATTTGTTGTAAATTAATTAGGAGAATATCTGGAGTTGTTTATCGTTGCCAGCTGTAAAATATTAGAATTTTTCATTCATAATTGTCATATTTTCGACTCTTCCGTTGCCAAGACCATCTTGAAAGATTTTTGGTATGTTCCATCACCCTTGTTAAAAGTGTGCCCATTGGTTAGCTATATTGATTTTAAAAACCAATACGTATATCAAGTTTATTATTTAACAGAAACAAAGAAATTCGTTTTATTAACGAATTTTCGATGTTTCTTCTCAATTTCCTTTAGCATCGAACGAAGAACATTATTTGATCAAACGTTTCATCGTTCAGATTATATTTCGTTTAAAAAGATTGAAATTGATATTGAGATAAAATCAAAAAGTATCCGTTGTTCTCGAACATTCTAGTATTCCTTCGCCGCCCGGGAGAAAGACAGGTATGAAGAAAGAGGATATTTTTTTTTATTAACTTTTTAATATTGATATTTCGACAAATATTGACGTGTGCAGTGAGAAAATCGAGTGAAATTTTCAATAATATCGTTTTAATAATTTGTGAAACGAATTAGTTTGGTTTTTTCCATTTTTATTAGTTTCCGTCAGTGCTGATTGACGCGCCACTCCAGTTTCCATTTCCGTTTCTCGAAATTTCCTACGTCCTTGGTCTTTGGGACTCTTTGCCCAGGTAACTGCATTGCTTCTGGGTACGTCTCACCGTTCGGGTCTCTCGAGCTTTCGGTGTCAGTTGTTACCGTTGAAGGAAGAGAAGCTAGTGACGGATATTATCGGATAAATCGTTTATTCTGGAAAAGTTCGAGTAAGTTCGTTCTGTTTGAATAAATCAAGACATAGATCAATTTTTATCGTATCATCGTGATTCGCCATGTCGTACGTTTGGTTTCGGGATACCATATGTTTTTAATTTGGTACTTTTAATTTGACATTTTACGCCTATAATCGTGACAGGAAGATACTTTCAGTGAATTATAAATATTTTAAATTATAAATTATAAATATTTGTTATAAATTACAATCATACTACGGGGAAAAGTGAAACATATGTTTTCTTGTGGAACGATTCATGTGATAGTAAATTATTCGAAGCATAATAATGCAATTATTTCTGTGTTATTGCTTTATCGAAGCATAATAAAGCATTAAACATCTATACGGTAACATTTACGGACGAATATTGGGGTAATATTATCGCGTCGCTTTAATCTGGCATTTAATGCTTTGATTGCGGTCTTTGAAATGGCATCACAGATGCTGGTATAATATCACACGAAAAAGGAAGGACCACCAAGTGCACCAGTGCGTTGCAGCCATCGGGGGTGGCTTTGACGCCGGTGCCGAGGAGAGGCGCAGAACGTGTTCGATCGACCCGCGAACGCAGCCCGTGCTCGTACTGCGACAGAGTTCGTTTCAGTTAGTCTCAGTCGCTGTTTGCCCGTCGACAGCGTATAGTCGCGCCGGCCAACGATTATTTTTTTCTTTTTTTGTTTCTCGATAATTCTCTCGCAACGTTCTATACGTACACGTTCTATACGTACACCATCAGTTTATCGCGTGATCATTGTTCCCGCTTCCCCTACCTTTTGTCACGTCCTTCAAAGAAGATTTCCCTTCAGTTTTTTGTTGTTTGGGGAAAATTCATCGCTCGGACACATGGATTTATCGACACGACGGTTTATCGAGGCATCAGCGTGATGTACTTTTCAAGTTTCATATTTTCTCTATGATACTTTCTAAGGAGAATTTAGAATTCGAAAGATATCAATTTCCAGGAAATATAGGTCTTTATGAGACCATCGATAGGTTTGAATTTAATTAACTCTCTTATAATTGGTATTTCAATTTTTTAATTCCTTAAATTTAGCTTTCTTTAGACGATATAACGCGGGCATTTTATGATATATCCAATATATTCGTATATATTTTACTTTATACATTCGATAAATTTCCTTGGTTGGCCGGCCTGCAACCCACATACGGCACTTAATAAAAATTTGTTTCGTTAGAGGTCGGTGTTTGTTCATCTTCGTCATAAAAATGTCATGACGTCATATCATATCACAAGGGTTCTTCTGAAAGCTAGATATTCGATAACAAGATTAATGGTCTTCGGTAGCTTGCAATGTCAAGCTTTGAACTGGCGGGATCGCCTTGCTGTCAAATCGCCATTCAGCAGCGACCATATTCTTTAACTACGTTCAAGACGTATATCACGCTACAGGAACCATCAAAGGAGGATAATTGCAAGTTAGTTGCCCCTTAGAAACGAGACAGTTGGTTGTTACTTGTTATCCGTAGTTGGTAGTTGTTCTCCTTAGTCGCCACATATTATAAAGACGACATTCATAGTCACCAGTTGCCTTCGCTAATAGTTTCTTGTTGTCTGTAGTTAGTTCTCGTCATCGCTATGTATTCCATCAACCACGTAAAATTTAACATATAGGATTTTATTCTTTTTTATTCTTTCTGTAGGAAGATTCTTTAAGTAATATGAATTTAAGTAACTATTTTATGATACAATAAAGTGGAAAAACGATTATTTTACGTAACGTAATGTTTTAAAGAACATTGAATTTAAAGGATTCAGATAGATATCTTAAACGTAATTAAACCCTCCATATCGTAACAAATTAAAAGAAATTGCGCAAGAAAGTACAAATACATTTAATGCATAAAACATATATTTAAAATCCAAATGTAGGCGTTGACGCGTGCGTGCTACATGTACGAAACGTTCGTTACATCCGCGATAAAATTTGTAACGACGAAGAAGCTTAACATATGGTGTGCTTCAAGACGATAGTAAAAAGTGTTGGCGGATTTTTCGAAATTTCTTCCATTCTTAATAAAAATATATTGTATAAATATAGTAAGATTTTTCAAATTTAAATAGTTATAATGATTTGAAACTTTACAATCGTACGGTTCTGTTTTATCCTTTGAATATACCTGTCATTTTCATATCTCCTTTTAACTAAACTAAATATTTGGAAATCCTATAATTTGTACACTTCTATTTGTGAATAAGATCGATGAAATTAACGCGTAACTATGCTTTCAATAATGGCTTCGATGTATTGCTCACCATTATGGCGGATTAACGTCTCTAAGTGATCGACCTTAATCACTAAATGGCAGCCGCGATTCAGTGGTAGAGCCTTACACATGACGGACATTGCAAGCGCTTGTAAGACGTCTATCGTGAAACGTTTCCAATAGCATCGATTACGACGACGGTGAAATCCGAATAGAAATATATATCGCGTATCGCTTCAGTCTGACATGTCTTAAAATAGAATCACAATTTTTCGTTCTTAAATAAAAAAAAAAAAAAAAATAAGAAAAAGGAAAAAAAAGTCTATAAAAATTATATGCAAATAAAATAGATAAATGGATAAATGGTTGTACAAATTTATAAAACAGATATTACAAATATACGTAAATAAATTATATATTTATAAGTTGTTTGTTTAAATATCTGTTTGTTTAAATAAATAAAAGGGATATTTACGACTTACAATGAACGTAGTCCTGTTTTTAGTTTTAAACAAAGCAAAAACGGATAACAACTTTTTAAAATGTAAAACTCAACGCAACAGTGGTTTGTTTTAATTAATCAATAACGTTCAAAGTTAATTAATTTAGAGTGGTTTGTACATTTTGTATGCTCGCCGTATTTTAACGTTTGATGTGTAACGTTTGATGTAGTACTTGATGCCCGAAAAATCGAAAAATAATTAAATTTGATCGTTTCGTCGAATTTACAAGTGTGTATATTCGTGTGAAATCCTATGTGCTTGTGTATGCTGATGTGAAAGGCGGTAATATATTTTTCTTTTTTCGATTATTGTTGTCAACTTTTGTGTGGAATAAATCAATTCCGTGAATAGAAGTGCAATCAATACAGCTTACTATGAAATGATAGCACAACAACAGTACATATCGCCATTGACGTCAGCTTCACAAAATTTCTCGAGTATCGAGGTCGTCCATTTGGGTTAAGAATTTATTTCCAAAATGCCACAAGCACGAATATCTTATGGAAATCCACTGTATTTCCACTGTAATTTTTAATAATCAGATTCCATATTGTATGCTACGATTCGAGGAAAATCCGCAGCTAATTATTATCTTTGCTGCCTTTAAATACCATAAATAGTCGTCCGTAAATTTTAAAAGATTTTCTGTGCCATACTTATATTGTGTATTTTAGTCTTAAGGTGCGGGTCGTGTTCAATTAATCGAAAGTGATGAAACTGTAATGGGTCACGATAGTCAAATATTAAAAATGGTCTCGTTGGCTACATTTAAAATCTTTACGAGATATATATGCATAGTACGTTGCTACTAGCAACGGGTAGCGATGAGCAATAGAGAACAGTACCTTCCTTATCTCGTCGTGATTATGTACATACCAGTAATGCACAGTACTCGTACTGAATATCTTACAACATCTACATAGATTTTCAGATTTGTTTCGAATATTACCAGCATAACCATGATAGTAGAATTCTGTTACAGTATTAATTCTATAGTGCCGTTATGCATAATACAGCCCTAAAATGTTTCTACAAATATACGAATATTTTCGTCAGCTACTATATTCCAACCATGGCTTATTATGAAAGGAAATATATAACGAAATTACTTGTTTTTTTAGACTAAATTAGTTTAATTTGAATAATTTTAGTAATTGTGTAGGATCGAACAACAACTTATCATTAGCTTCACTCGAGACTTGATTGCACGTAGCAACGTAATTGCGTTGGAACTGAGGGTAGAAAACAATGTCAACCGTTAGACGCGTCTGTCTGGCGAATGTGTAACGCGTGAATAATAGATGGCGGCAATCACGTGAACCCTACTTATAGCTGTTTCGGCTTATATCGTAGCATTCAACCTAGGGTAAAACGATAGGGATCATTAGAAGTTGAAAGGCCGGCTGATCAGCCTCATTTTGTTCCATTTTTTAATCAAGCGATGAATCGACAAATTGTACAGATTTCGATGGTTATCACAGTTCTCTGGGAATTTTCAAGCGCGGTTCGTCGAATTTAGTCGGATTGGCTACAGACTCTTTTACGAGCAGCTTGAAACTCGATCTAGTTTCGAGAAAATGAAAAATTCGTTTTATCTCTTTGCTTCCCTGTTCCTTCCTTCCTCTTTTTTTTGCTTTTTACATTGCGTTAAGACCGGCTAAATAATATTGATTGCCATGGACGTTGGCTGGTTCAAAATCACTGACATCGACGATAACAAAAGTAAGTTTGATGATCATTTATCTGAGCCGGTGTTATTCGACTTGAGCTCTGCACATTTGTTAATATTATTCTAGTAGGGATGAGATACTACAAATTTTAAATAACTTCGATTAAAATTATATTATAAAAATTATATTACATTAACGTTTAGAAGTCAATAAAGTGGAAAGAATTACGCGAGATAATGTAAATATAAATTACATTACAAGGAAACAATACGGCTAGGTAATTTGAAACATTCTGGCTAAAATTGCATTCTTTCAAAGTTAGGACGTACAGTATTTACAAAGCAGATTAAGTATCAAATGGGGTACTTAAGAAAATTCATGTTATCATTCTTTAGTAAACATTTTCAGGTTATAGCCTTCTGCAAAAGCTGCTTTTCGTTACGTTAACGTATTCATTATTAATATTAATCATATTGTTCTTATCTCCTAGGGGCATAACAATCCATTTTTATATTGTGTTAAAGCTAAATTTCTATTATATTTTCGCAAAATTTTCTTTCGTTTTATAGAGAAATGATAGATACACAGCATTTTTTGTTTTATGTTATTTTATATTAAATTGGAGAAAGGTGGATCGCACATAATTGAATAAAATAATATAATGCAAAAAATATCGTACATCTATCATTTCTTTATAAACCGAAAGAAACTTTTGGAACAACCTAATATTTCTCTCCAACGACACTTCTACGATGTTAAAATATTTGATAAAAATATTTGATAAAAATATTAAGAAATTCTAATATTGATTTAAACGTATCGATTTATTTACTTTTCGCTGCCAGAAATTGTTAATTATGATTTCCACTTGAAAGCGTATTTCATATTATGAGGATAAATGATCAAATTCATCTCTAATATACACGTTAGAGAGTCATTTATAGCTGCAATCCTGTTTACCGCTCATATTCCTGGAACTCGATAATTCACTAGGCGATTGCTTTAACCGTGCAGAATACATCCATAAATAATTAATCGCCATTAATATTCCATCGACTTTTGAAAATCCCTGATGTGATCTATTTCACGTGATGAGAATACGTGTAAAGTGAGGTTATTGCTTGATTATCTTTAGTCGAATAAATCGAGTGATTCAAATTATAATGCGGAAGAAAGTCAAAACTATGTATATTATTTTTTTCAATTTTTATGTATCATTTGACGGAAGGAAATTTCGTAAGTAAGGTTCACCTTCTTTAATGTCAATGATTTTGACATATGTTATTAAGCTCCAAATTCTAAGCAATCTTCTATATATATATATATATATATATGTAGTATCTTAATGGGTCTTAGAGGAAAGGACAAGTAATGATGTTTTGATTTAATAAATAATGTTCGAAGCAACGAAATGATTACGATGCTGTCGTACGTCTTATTCTCATAGACGGCTTCCGACTTCCCGATTCACACTCTTCCGCTTCTACACTCGCTCGCTCTCGCTTCTCAAGTCACACTCTGCACACCTTTTGCATCCGTCTTCTCCGGCTTCTCAACTAACACTGCCTTTAGCGTCTCTTTGTCTTTTCCCGTCCTATCGGACACGTGTCCCGAAACGCCCGTGGCCAGAGTCACGCAGGCCCTTTCCACGAAACTATCCACTTAAAAAGAACCGACGACACATTGATGTACCCGACGATGCCGCGGCTCTCGCGGCATTGTTTATGGTTCGGCAGATATCTTAGGCCTTTTGTCCACGATACTACATATATAACATACGTATAATAGCCAAAGTTCAACTGCCAAGTATACGCAAAGCTTTTATTTTCAATTTATGCGACACCACTATGTTTCATGAATTTATTTGCTAACGGTATTGAAACAAATAACAAGCAGAGGACGAACTATGCGTGAACTGTTTTGCCAACGAGTACGCTTCCAATATTTTCTGTTTGAGAAAACACACTTGTTGCTGTTGCAACTCCAAATATTTTTACAGCCGACGTTTTTGCCATGAATCATCGGCTAACATATAAAATAGAGAAAAGCCATAGTTGATTGTAATGGAAATTTAGAAAACCTGAAACTCGATATAGAAGGGAAAAATAAAGGAAAGGAAGGGAGAGATAATTGGAAGCTTGGGGCCAGGTTTAATTCACTGAAACCGGGCTGCTTGTGTCATCACGAAACAGAATTGCCAGTACGTCATTTCTGTGCTCCCGTCCTCGTAAAAACGGTTTCACTCGTTAAGAAAAAACGAATAGGCGGTGAAGAGAGAAAAAAGCAGACAGAGAGCGCTTTTAAAAAGCTGACGAAGCGTGCGTTGCCACAACGAGACACACGGTGCTATTTGTCGTTTTAAATTGCGCCGCAACTTGTTTTTCAGATCTTTGCTAGAGACACGTGAAAACACGTTGGAAGTATATTTCTTGTTTTTGTGGAATTTAGCTGGAAAATAAAAAATAACGTAAAACATGTACTTACGACTTACAGAGTAATTGAATGTATACACTATAATAACCAGCGATTTAAGGCTTTAAAAGATCGAAAAAAAAGAAAAGAAAAGAAGAAAGATAATATGTTGTGGCAGTCTAACTCGATCTAAGGAAATAGAGAGGGAGGGGGTTGGGGGGGGGGCAAAGCTTGTTAATCTGGAAAGAATACAAGCATCAATTTCAAGCACTTATAGAGAATCAAGCGGGCTTGTTAAGGTCGTAAGTTGGACAATTATCCCGTGTTAGGTTCAATCAGCTTAGTCCTACACAAAATTGATCGAATCATGTGAAAACAAATGTATTCTGATTTTTGTCGCAGATATTTCTGGTCTACGCACTCCAGTGCCCACAAAGCAGTTATTGAAACAGCTGATTTTCGCCTATTCTAGAGCGACAACATCCCCTGATCTTTTACAACCATGAAGGACCTGTACTCGAAAATACTTGCAATTCTCATCTGCTTGCAGGTTATTTTCGTCACTTTCTTCCCGTCAGGGGCTGGTAAGTTGATACTGATTAATTATACCATCGAAATTCTATATAATGGCTACAAAAAATATTTGCATCATTACCCTCATTTCCTAACGAAGCGCGTTTTTTTACCAAGTTTTATATTTCATTTCATAGTATCAAATCTCTGTAGTTACACGAAAGTATTAAATGATAGGAAACTTGATATACACGAATTTAATTAATTAATAAGTTAGTCGATATACAGCCATTATTATTTCATGTGAAATATTACAACGTCAAAAACTTAACGTTCTTGTACGTACAGTATTAATCACAAATTGTAAGAATGTTTACTGATAAGCAAAATAGATAATATGGAAAACGCAGACCTATGGAAAGAGAATTCCTGACATTAGACAGGAATACGCGATTGCACGAAATATTTTATGGTATGTCTGACATGGAGAATATATGCGGCGAAGTACGAAAAATTCATCCTGAGATATGTATACGACCTACGCGGTACGGGACGTGTTATAAATGGTTTTCGCCACTCAGCCGTATTTGAATTTGTGAACACGATCGAACAAATGACGCGACAATTATTAATTGCCGTCTCTGCCTTAGTAACGATTCGCGTTGGAACGAGGTCGAATCGTTCCGATTCCACGCGCGATTAACAAATAATTACAGTGGACATCAATTACTTGGATGACCTTCGTCATTTCAGCTTAAAACGATTAATTTGATCAAACCAACCAATTATTTCAATTAATACAATCTGCACTTTAAATTCGCACGTCTTGTGTATACACACCGGGCCAGAGAAAAGTTTTCATTCGTTCGAGTAGAACCTTCGTAGTCCTTGAGGACGCGTGTCGCTTCTCGTGCACCTAAAGTTTCGCTCAAATTAACCGATTTATTTGAATTCGAGCGAGTGAAAACCTCTTTGTCACCGTGAGTTTGTTACTTAATTGATACTCTTAGATGCCCTTTGCTTTCAATCTCTTACATCCATTCTTAATTAGTCAAGTCGTTTGACTTTTGACAAGTATTTTGAAACCATTTTACTAACACGAACCTACTTTTTTACTTGAGATTATCCGCTATTTTTATTCAAATGTATATGTACGTATATACACTTTTGAATTTTAAACGAACCTTCTATTATACCTATATCCTTTAAGTGCCGTTTTAAGTTTCAAGAGACTTTAACTCGGATAGCTCGACTTGGAGTTCTAACGTATACTGTAAAGCACACTTGCGAAGTAAAACAGCAAACACGATATAAAAACTTTTTGCCCATGTAAGAAATCGAATAACCTATTTCAACGGTGCTTTAATCTCATCGATGAAGCATCGATGCAACGAAGGAGCATCGTGATAGCCGCAATGCGGATCCGTTGAACAAAAATTTCCTGGTACGGTCGTTTTCGTAATGTTATTAACCGTTTTAGTGTCGGATGTTTCAAGACTCCGTATCGGTTTGTGCTGTGCAGCGCGATAGCGCTTCGTTTATTTATTTGCGAGTAGTACCGATCGACGCGATCGCGCTGCCCTTTTTCATCCTGTTTTTTTCATCGAAATATACCGTTCGACGTGCTCGCGCTTCATTTCATCGGTTATACTGGAAGCGTTACAACAAACACTCAAAAGTTTGCGAAATATTTATGCTCTGCGTTTCGTTTGTGTGATAACATTCTATAATGCAGGATTTGGTTTTCCGATTCAAGAGGTAATTTTTTATATTGGTTTTTTTTTTTATTTGGTTTATGATTATTTGAAAAACGAGTAATTACGAGAGGAAACTCTGATATGACTCGCGACGAGCACGCTTGAGCGCGTTGCGAATTAATGATCGTGACCATACATCGTGGCACAATTTACCACGGTACGCGAATAGAGTGATCACGCTGCGTGGCGTTAAAACGGTTAGCGTAACTGCGCGTACGATTGTCGAGTGACAAAGATATTGACGCTGGTAATCGTTTTCAGTGCATTTAGGAGGAAACTGTACTGATTTCGAAGGACGATCTGTCTTACATGGACAGATGTATGTGCCGGGACCTTGGATTTGCATACACTGCATATGTTACAATTCGAAGTCAACATCTTGCGGGCGTCTCCGCTGTTCAATTCCTGCGGTAAGTATATGCTCATTCTAAGAGCAACCAGCTTAACACAACCATGAGAAACTAAAGTACACCGTTAACGCTTGCATGCTGGTCGTTAAAACACATGCTGCGCGAATAGGGTACACAGCGATTCATTTAACTCGCCTTGAATTAGTTTTAGAAAGACAAACATGGACAGGGATAATTTTTGTCACGAGTCGTTTAATTTATTCGTTCATTAGAACGAATTAATTTACACCTGCTGAGATCGCGATTGATGCGACAAATTCGAAATCTTGTTCCATATAAATATTTTTAAACAAGCACGTCGTAAGCTTTGTATATTTTTTAATCGCAACGAAACTGTTCAGAGAAATGCTGAAATTATTAATTATAAAAGGAGATTTCTACGCATCGTTGTAAAAGTGTCAGGGAAAATATTCGTGAAACAGTTACGTTGTTACAAGTTCTACAAGAAGAAATATCGAAAATCACGTTCCACTTATTCAGTTGCACGTGTAAAAGGTATCTTGCGTTCGCGCAAAAAATCTCTGAAGGATACATGCTTTATAATAATTGGAGTGTCGAAGTTGTTACACGGATCGGCGTACACGTACCTTTTAATGAAACTAGGTTACTCATTCGTTATTCGTTCCTAATTTTCAGCTTCACGATTTTTACGCAATAAAATTTTATACACCTGTTCGGTTTATAAATGATTCAATTCAAATTTAACAGAATTAAAGTTGAAATAATCATTTGTACTTCATTAAAAGGTTCTTTCAGCATCTCGTTTCAATATTTTTATTGGTAATATTTTGTTGATCGTTATATTTAAATGGAGTTTTTCAAAGGAGAGACATTTTAAGGTAGGAAATGGACATACATTTATAATAAGAATTCAGAAGAAAGAATATTTCATACAGAAAGAAATATTCCGTATGTATAAATAACTACGCTATGAATTTTATATGTATCGGATATTCCTTCTGGTTAATGTATCTGATGTTTTTTCACGCGAGATAGCGTATATTTGCATCTATATGTCTCTTCGTTTCTCAGTAGTAAAACTTAGCATTCATGCGGCTGATAAGTAGTTACGCACTGACAACGAGAAACATAAAATGAGTAAGAAGCATGAGACATTCTATAGGAAAAATAAACTTGTTTTTATCTTTCATTGCATATTCGTCAGAATATTGTTAATAAATATTTAAGTTAAGATTTCAGTTGAAATAAATACATAGGATTAGACATTTATTTATATATATATCTATGAACGCATTTGACATAAAATTTTGATAACGACTAAAATTATATATTCTGATATTAAATTAATTTAATGAGAATAAAAAACTAATTTTTTTAAACAAGATTTTGTATAAAGTTATATTTATTAGGAAAAGTTCGTTCATCCCTTTATAATATGATAGGATTAGACTCATAGCTGTGTAAATCATTTCATGGAATAGTATATGTGTGCGTGTGTGTTCTAAGTTTTTACTATAAAAATGCTAAATGTACTAGGAGACGTTTTTAAAAATTCATACATTTTTCTTCATCAAACATATCAATCGTTATATTGAAAAGTTAATTATCTATTATTTGTTTCGAGCTGCACATTGATTGAGACATTCCTGTTGGTTATAATTGCGAATTTAACGCAACGAAGTTGTTTGAATCCCTTGCGAGCATGTAAATATATCGTCGAATTAATAGGTCAATTACTTGAGGTTGGAATTGAAAGAAAGAGAAAGGTGGAGGAGAAGTCTTGCGTTTGAATGCGGGACACTTTTAAAGCCCACAGTTCGCTGAAATTGCCAGAGAATTCAATTAAATGGCAAATTAAACCATTGAACTGAATCTGTTTCCAATCGCGAGCTTAGAAGTTCTATCCTTTGAATTTTTATATCAGTCAACTTTCTTTTTGTACGTACGGTAACGAATACAATTCATGAATTAATGAAGTATGTAATTGGATGAAAGTTCTTCTTCCTGGATTCAGTTTAGACTAAGAAAAATTATATAATAACGAAATTATCAACTTAAAATTGATAGAGTGTATAGTTTTTTTTCTTTTTTTTTTTTTTTGCGTGAGGAGGGGAAAATGCTGTTACGCATACCCAGTGATCCGCATCACTGGGTTATGTGGGACTCGGGCGGATGTTGTTGCCATACCCACTAAAAACCCCTCCTCCTTTTTCCTTTGCTTTGAGGACAGACAACCCCGGTAAAACCTGTCGGCAGTCATCAGGGTTGTCCTTTCATGCCCCGTTGTATCTTCTTCGTCGGGCAGCTATTCTGTATATTCAGTATTGCTCTCGTCATCTTCTCAGCTAGTTCAGAATACTGGGCTGATCTCCTTCTGTGGTTCTTTGTTGTCTTGTATCTCTGCCTTCACTGCTCCGCGTAGTTGTTGTTGCTCTCGTTCTCCTCCTTGTCTCCTTCAAGGCCTTCGCTGTCACCCTCCTGTGAGACATGACGGTCTTGCGAAATTGCCTGAATTTATCCCAGCTCTCGTTCTTGGCGGTCACCGTGGCGATCAGATTGTCCACGTCTATCTTCTCGCCAAGAGCGTTCTCCAGCTCAATCCTTCTGTCCGTTCACCTCGGGCACGTGAAGAGGGCGTGCTCTGCATCGTCGTTAGGGTCTCCACAGTCGAGACAGTTGCTGTCGCTGCTCTTGCCAATCCTCTTTCTATAGACACCGAAACTCCTGTAGAGGTGGCCGTGTGTGCGTTATATATTTATTGGACGTGCGTGATAGCTGTGGTAGTTGGGCCTGGTCCGCTGTAATTGTCACTGGGGGCTGTAGATGTCGCTGCCGTCGTCCGACACTAGTTAGTGTCGAGTGCCGCCACACTCCCATGCCCGGTTAACAGCTGCATGCTGTGATGATCGATGTCCATCTTCTTTTTGGTAAATAGCAGCGCACTCGGTATTAATTTCCTTGCGCCTCCAGTTCCCCCTTCAGCTCGTTGCCGTCATTCGCGCCGATCTTGGTCTTATGGATCTTGTTCCACTCGTAAGTCTCTCCGAGCATCTTTATCTTTATGTAGATCGGGAGATTTCCGGTCAACACGCAAAGTGCCGCGTGGGAGACGGTACGATATGCCGTCGTTGTTATGCACAGGGCCGTTCGTTGTGCCCGTTTCAGCTTCTTCCTGTTCTTATCGGTATTCGCTAAGCTAATTCTTCTTTCTGAACCCATACCGCCTCCGATGGAACGGGTCCGTTCCGATGCATCTCTCGATGATCTTCTTAAAGCATTTTTCCCAGATCTTGCTCATGGCTGGGAGTATGCTTATCGGCCGGTACGCGTTAGGGAGACTGGGATCCTTTCCCGGCTTCCTTAGCAGTATTACTCTGGCCGTCTTCCAGCAGTCTGGTTCCAGCTTGCTTCCAGCTCCTGCTTCCAGCAGTCCAGGAGTCTTCCATCGACTCCTGCAGCCTTCTTGGTGTTCATTCTTCCGGCGGCATCGACGACATCGCCTTCGCCGATGACGACGCTGAAGCTGATGTCTCCTTCTTCTTCGGTCTCTGCCTCTTCGCGGCCCTCGTAATGGGAGGGTCCGTGTCCCATGGTGAATAGCCTCTGTAGGACTGCTTCCACCATGTCGATCGGCATGTCGTTGGTTGGTTTCTTGCTTTTGCATCTCTTCATGACTGTGCGATAGGGTTTGCCTTCTTGCTTTCCTGTATGGATGGAAACGCGTTCGAAAAGTAGAACGGAGTAATTAGCGATGCACGATCCCAGGCTGGTGAATATTTTTCCATCGGGAAAAGTCAGGTCGAGCGATACAAGATTTATATGCTCGTTATTTCAACGTCTGTTACGCGATAGAAAATGAACATAAATGAATAATAAATGTATTACAGCCATAAAGATTGCTTGATGTACGCCACCGTTTTTCCCCTATTTCTCCGATACAATTTTCCTTTTTTTTTCTTTGCCAAACACTTTACTAATCGGTACGTATTCGAATTATCCTCAATTATTCTCGGTTGTTTCCGTTTCCTTTGGATTTACATAAGTACTCGTTTGATGTACGTGCAGAGTGAGATAATAACTATTAACAGCTATAAAATAAGAAGCGAAAATACGTTGAAACTCGACTTCTAGATTCGCGAGACTTTGCAGAGCTTCGAAACTCTCGTGTTTCAAACCTAATAAAAAGTTGTAGAGGGAGAATTACATTGCGAGATCTGTTAAGGAAAATCGTATCGTTGTAATAGGATTATTTCAGCGAGGGAAATTCCGTGTTGCGTGTAACGCGTTGCAAAGCCATGAGCTTTCTTTCGGGTTAATATACATAATCGCCTTATCGAACTTTCCATCTAAATCGTTGCGCTCACACGTGAATTTTGCATTTCAATCTTCTTACTTGCAGTCCAGTCCAGTTTAGTGTGACTAAGCTAAATGTTTCAGCCCTTCCAGGTAGAATATGTTTTATAGAGAGACGTACAACTCTATGAAGGGGAGATCAATAAATTGGGTTATCTTTAAATCACTGACAATTATTTCATCGACACGATTTCACCGACAGCGAATCCACCGGCAATGTCTATCAAAGTTTATGTACCGATACACCGAGTGAAATCACCCACAATCATTTCACCAATATTCTCCTTTGTCGATAATTATCATGTTTGCCACTACATGTTATCGTTGATTATATGTCTTTATTTACACATTCGTTTACGCGCATAACGAGATAAACGAAGAAACGAAAATGATATGTTGTCATGATGTATTGTTAAATTACTAATTAACACGAGTTATATATCTACCTACATGAAAGCTTCTAAATATCAATTATAATTCATGAAAGCACACAAGCTATTTTGCTATACACAAATGGAATTATAAGGAAATGTTACGTGCTAATGATTTAACGAAATTTATTCTTCTGTACATTTGACATTTCTGTATTATTACTTGTGTACTTTCTGCTCTTGTTTACGTCATCGGAAGTAAAATTACGTTAAGCGAATCAGCTAATCTATTTGAGCGATTCAATGGCTCGGTCTTCTCTTATGCGACTACCAAGTAGAAGATAAGTTCTTGGTTATATAACATTTTATAACATCCAAATTAACTTTTTTTTTCTTTTTCGTTTTCTTTTTCTTTCTCTTTTTCTTTTTTTTTCCTTTTTCTTTTTCTTTTTCTTCCTTTCTCTTTTTCTTTTTTTTTTCCTTTTTCTTTTTCTTTTTTTCTTTACGTGGGGGAAATCCGCTCGGACACGAAACCACTTCTTAAGTGGCGTGGTAGTGAACATCGAAATTAACTGGGGCACTAATTAGCTGAATTACATTGGTAATTTTCTATAATTTATTACTCGAATATGGTAATTTTTTCTTAAAAAGTTTGCTTTTTCTACAATTATTTTACTACAAAACCCATCAAAAACATGATGTATGTATATATACCCTCAAATATTATCGGTTTATTCTCAAGCTATAGTTCAATTTCGGAAATTGCCAATTAAAATCATAGAAAAAAAAAAAAAACACAGAAAGTTCGTTAAAATATGCGATTTTCCAATCAAGATATAGAATTTATTCGAGTAATATAGATTACAGTAGCGATGGTGACGGCAACGATGAATGGACTGATTCTTCGTGCGAAAATAAATTGGAAGCGCAGAACGATGCATTGTTTCAGGGAATATCGATTTTCAAGCATGGTTTTAAAGTACGTGTGCGCGTGACTAGGTTTGTTAATTAATGCCGCTCCCAGGTTTTCAATATATAAATGTGACACCTACATATCTTTAAGCTTAAAACAATTGGACTAACAATTTCATTAAATTTAAATGAATATTTATCTTTTTAAACGCAACAATATTTTTAATGACAACTTCACGTGTAAATCAAGTGCATACATATTCGATCGTTCTTGAAAACCTGATTCTCTGCGAAGAGAAAAAATCCTTGAATAAAGATTTGATCTACGTTTTATATGCTACGTTTTACATCCACCTCTTTTCAGATATACCTCTCTATTTAAAATCATAGATCGTCACACTCTATAGGTATTTCCTTGAAAAGGTTAAAGTCGTTCTGTATAAAAGCTAATTCAAAGGGGAAGGAAATTCTGCGAAAAATTCTTTCAGATTTCCCTATGTTTGAGCTCGAATCAAAGCAATCCTGTATAATAGGATAGGATGATAGGATGATTCTGTATTATTCCTTGTGTACTTTCTGTTCCTGTTATTTACAATAGGATGATTATGCGTTTAACTTCTCATAGAATCTCTCTGATTCCGTATGATATCGTCAGTGTTTTTGAAATATGTTATTGATGTCGTAACGTCAACCGTTTCCAGTGCAAATTCAATTTCGAATCGCAATTTCCATGTTTGCGTGGCAAAAGCGTAAAATCGATAACGCACGCAAACATGTCTTCTTTGCTAATGGCGTACTATAAATATAAATATTTGAATAAATATTGCGAATTTCATATTGCTAAAAGATTTATACTATTTGTTCGTAAATAATCGTCGGATCTATATTTAAGTGGAAACTGCTGCATTAGATCTCTTTTCTTACTTAAAATTATTTGGATTGGTAACTTGGATGTAACATGTAATTTATTCTTCTTTTATAAATAGTGTACAGAAGATACCAATTCAGAGAAATGGAAGGAAAGTCTAAAAGCAAAGAAAATCTACAGGAAGATGAAACGTTCGAGCCTTGCCAGGCTATATAAGATGCTAAGTAATCTTCCTAGTCCTGCAGTTCTTTCTATTTCGATCAATAATTATTGGTATATGTTAGGAATGCAATTAGAATTTTTGTCCTCAAGCAAAGTATAATTTCAATTTTGTATGTAAACCAAAATATTAAATATCAAATAACCATCAAATAAAATTATATTGTATGGACTACTGTTTCTTTAAATATTTGAATATTTGGTAAATATTGTTTATTTAAATATTTTAAATTGCATGGAAAAAAAATGATGCAAATAAATCATAGGGCATTTTAACTAAAGAGACCAATATCTATTTAACTGTGATTAAATCGTCACCGTTTAACGCTCTATCTCTTTTATTAACTGTGCCTTGTTAAACTACAGAAGATTACAGAGGATGCGTTTTTTTGATAAACAAACGTTCTGACAAATACGGCAGCAAAATCAGATATATAGATTCTTACAATAGCAGTTATATTCTATGAATTCCGTTTTTCAGAAGCTTTATTTGTGAAACGACAATTCGCCAGAGTACGGATTCACTGTAGTTATAGCTGTAGGATCTCTATCTAGTTGACAGATCTGCTTTACGTAAAGAATTCCTGTCTCTTGTTCTACCTTATCGCGATTCTTTCCTCACCTTATACGCTTTGTCGAGGAAAGTAATATCGCTACATATCTCGGCTCCGGTTACAATAATTAGTTTCCGCCTAAACTGTTAGAACCACGTAGCACGCACTCTACTCTCGTTTTTTAAACATTCAGGCCATCTGATCGCATGCGACGAGTTTTATGTTAATCCCGACCAATTACAATATCTTTCTCTCGTTTACAAGGGACGACGAGACTGGCAGTTGCGTGCTTTCCAAAGCAAAAGCCGCGATATCTGCATGATAACCTAACGTCAACCGATTTTGTTGTACTATTCTTAAGTGGACTTCGTTTGTACCACTTTCGTAACAAAAATAGAATATCTAGAACACAGCATTCCGTTATGCGATATTGTCAATTTCTAACATCTGAAACATCAGAGATAATTTTTTCCCTACAGTTGTAAATTTGTGTGAAAAATTACGAACGTAAAGGTGTTTGGCGCATGTACAGTTCCCCCCTCCCCCTCCCCCCTCCAACCTTCATTTGCGTAGACATGCTAGAAAGATCCACTTTTCGACGGTGAAACCGTTAGTATTAGTATTAGTGTTATAATATATTTGACTAATGGTTCTCAAATACTAGTTTTGCTAAAGCAATGGTGGAATTGGAGCAATTCCTTCTTCTTTCATTCTTTGAATAACCTGAATTTTCAAATAGTCTAGTGACGATTGATCCGTACAATTAATCGATTTCTTTTTATTACAGAAGTGCAAGAAGTTCCGCTTTGAACGCAGATGTTGCAACATCGAATGCCTAAACCCCACAGAAGATCCGATCGAATTTAATGTCACTACCGTCGATGACTCACCCAGAAATGGTTCACTTCAGAACCATAGTCCCATATCTGGAAGCGTCAATCACTATGTGTCACATAGTCATATGTGGACGCTGAGCTTATTGATGGTAATTGTAATATTTTAATTTTTTTTATTCTATATTTTGAAATACTTTGAAATTACTTACTTGCGAATTACTTTGAAAAGTAATTCGCAACGTAATATAAAATAATACTACTGATTTGTGTCTCTTTCAGAATTTTTTCTTAATCTCTTGTTTTTTTCCAGTGCAATCCCTTTTATCGGAAGTTACTTGATTGCTTTATTTCCTATTAGGTGGTGACCTGCTGCTTTCTTGGGGTTTAGGCGACTGATTGCTTCTATGATCTCTGCACAAGTGAAGGGTTCAATAGGAGGGGACATTTATGTTACTATCACGGGGGAATGATCAGAGGAGAGATCAGCCGAGGAATCCAGCTATGAATCTATTGCCCAGGGTGTCCAGGAAGTTGTCAAAGTTGTTAATTGTTATCTGTGTTAGCGTAGTGAATAAACACATTGATGTTCGGTGTTTCAATTATCAGAATTATAATCGATGTTAAATGTATAGAGTGTGAAAAAATTATTTGTTATAGCTGTGGAAGATGGAGATCTGTTAGAGAAAATGGATCATGAAATTGATCTTGAGTATAATTTTCAGACAAAATTTTTTATTGCATCATAAAGTACTCATCACGAGAAACGAAAGTTTCAGAAAACCCATTTTTTTTTTCTTTTTTTTTTTTTTGGTTCTATGTATCCAAGGTCGAGAATAAACTATGTGCACGTTTCTTGTATTCGTTTCTTGTATTTTTATGAGGAATTCAGTCTTTTTACGCCACAAGAGTCTCAACGTTTTCGTTTTCACGCCTACGTTACGCTCGTTAAACACGTTCCAACAAGACCATGAATAAGGGTAACAGCTTTAATGTTTTCACATGTGTTAATTTATTATTTTAGACCTTAAATATTTTATTTATAAAATCTTTATTTAAACAAGTTACCATTGTCGCTACAATAAATCAATGAATGAAATCAGTTTAAATTTAAAATATCATTTCATAATTTCTCGTCACTTGTATCTAAAAACAACAAAAAAACGGTGTACCCACATCGTGCGTAGACGGGAAATTAAAACAGTGGAGCTTAATTGAAACACTGATCATATTCCGCGATTGTAAAACAATAATAGAAAATCGTGTTTCTTTCGAAGGGTATGAAATTGTCAGGAGATTATGCCATAAATGAAATTGGAAACTGGCTGGTCAAAGGTATTAAACTCAATTAAACTGAACTGTGTTATATTGTACAAAGGCTAGAGAACTGCTACCAAATATCTGCTAGTTTAAAGGTGTCCCTTATAAATTATAATTATATTTCAAATTCAATCTCCTAATAATAAGTAAATTAATATTTTACCTAAAATCTGTGATATAGATAACAAAAATAAATTCTTTACATTATTCGTTAGTTTGCAATATAATTAGAATATTCTTTATTTTTATTTTCTGGTGTCTTTGTTATTCTTAAAAGATAAACTGCTTATTTACAAATTTAACACTGCATATGCTATTAATAAATCATTTTATATTTAATTTTGCAACCTTCAGTCATTGTTAAAACTTGTTGACAATACTGTCGGTTAATAGAAATTTCTAAAATCCCCTTGTTTCTATTCGATTAAAGGGTATATTGCAGAAACTATGTTAGCTACAGTGTTAGCTACAAATCACCTGTGTCACTCCGTTAAACTTATACACAATAGTATTGTTTCTTGTTTTCATTGAAAATAAAATATGTTATTGTAGGAATGAAGCAGAATGTTCAAATAATTGAAACAACTTTTTGTCCTATAACTAGTGCCTTTCATTTTAAAAATTAAAAAATTTTTAATCAACGATATTTGGAAGTTTCGATCTAAAATGACCAGGAATTGAAACAGAAAATATTTTGATGCCAATAAATACATATTCTTCACACATAAAACAAATATGAAAACAAAAATCGATGTATATGAATGAATTTTGAAATGGGGAGGAATTATATGATTATACCCATTCTCTGTTGCGTTTAATTGTTTCAATTGATGTCTCATGAGAATTTTCATCGAATTTTTTAGAGATCCTGGCTGTAAGGTCTTTTTAAAATTATAAGAACAGATTCAAACTATAACATTTGAAAACTTGTGCTTACAAAACTTACTTGTTTCTCATAATTATTTAAATGAATCTATTCGGCATTTTGAGTGACCGTCCCTTTATGGCTCGGACGGCACCTCTCCTTCCTTTGGGAAATTCCGAATTATCTGTCCTCCCCGAGCTGCAAACCTGATGACTTAGACAGTAGGGAAAAACATCAGGGAAAACCTCTGGCTAGAAAAGTACGATAGACGAACAAAATTTAACGGCTGATGGGGAGTATCAACAACATACAAGGACAATCATCAACAAAGTGTCGTACCGTGCGGGTGAAATACTGGAGTTTCAATAAGATCTTATAACCATCGAGTTCAGAACATCAAACTTTGTTTGCATAAAGCAAGTGTAAACAAAGTGTCAAATTACACTAACACTCGATCTATTAAATCCGTTCCACCTTGAGCGTTAATTCATTCGAGGTTCGTGGTATCGATCGATCGGTCGGACGTGCCCGCTGGCTCTTTAGTTGATGATTTGTAACAGAATCCTTGCATTAACACAGATTCTCAGAACACACAACTTCACCCAGCAGATATCGATTACAGTCAGTTGTCACTAACAATGCTTTTATCAACAATTTCTTTACCTGTTGATCCTCTGGAAGTTTTAACTATATTATATTCTCTAGGAACAGTAAGATTTTAATGATATAACTTTACTAATGAGATCTTAATGTCATAAACGGTATCGAAACTTCTTAATTAATGTCGTTATCGAAGAAGAGACTCGTAATCTTCTCAAACGAAGAGCACTTGATGTTTACAAGTAGAACTCGATATCTTAGTTTCTTAAAATGTGTTTCTGTGTTTACTTTCTAAATGTAAACTTTATTCAAAACGAGCCGTTCATTCGTTACAGGCCGTTAATAAAATTGCACGTTGCACAAAGGAATTGCCGTTAATAATTTAAGATTCTCTGCTCGTCGTACAGGGTATATATCGTAATTATTCACGACGATCGTAACGTTTAAGTCCAATTCGAGCTTAAAATCCCACGTGAGCTATACTACCACAATAGCCTGAATTTCTATTTGTTCGTTTACTGCCTGTTCGTACTCGGAGCATCCGTTGTAAATTACAGCAAAATCTTCTAATGTGTTCCAGAATATGTCTTCATGGAATTTTAATAATTTATTAAATCTATAGATAACAAATGTAAAACTTACTAATTTATAATTAATATAAAATAAGAGAGCACGAAACTTCCTATTTTATGGACATATTAAATATTTGTAAAAAATTCTGTATCATTAGTATCACTTTAATTACTTTAAAGGATATAATCCCATAAAGCCGTGACCCCTGAAAGAATCGATGTTCACGCGTGACAAATTGGCGTCGTATGAAAGTTCCGGTATGAACGTTACTAGAGCTGATACCAGCTAGGGGCACAGGTATATGTTCTGGGTTCATTATATATTTATAAAGGGCTGCCGACTCAACGAGTGGTCCGGGTAAATTTAAATTGTAAATAGACAGAGATTTCAAGTAAAAGCCTGGATAAGAGCGGATATGGTATGAGAGTCTGTGGTGGAAAGAGGAACAGGCTGCTTTTATTTGTAAAGTTTGAATTTCCTCGATATCGAAGGTGTTTAAGCCGCAAGTGTGTTTCATGTTAATCGTTCGTGTTAATTCATTCGAGACCGAGATTTTATTGTAATACGATTCCTGGGTGTCAGTACGATCTGAATGTTTTGTTAGAATGATACTGTGCTTTTCTCTCTCTGGAATATTCTTTTCATATTTTAATTTTAAGTCGATGACAATCTTAAATTTTATGCCTCATGTTTTTAAAATATAAAATTATATACTATGTTATACTATAATATATTATGTACAGTTATATATATTATGCCTACTGATTGATATGAATTTCTTTCGGTCTCGAATGCGTTAAAACGGAGCGCAAAGAAGTCGAAATTACTTATTGTAATTGGTAAAACATCGTGAAAGGCAGACAGATACAAGAAAGAAGTTAAACTATAAATTATATTTGCGACATTGTTATGTTTTTGCTTTCTTTAAGCCTTTCATCAAGACAGCCGATCTATAAATATTAATCGACCAATTTCTCTAAGCTTGTAACTTCAAATTAATGTTTATATATATAAAGAGTTACGTATTAATCTATCTAAATATTTAAAAAGATGTTTAATGTTATAAATGATGGATATTAAAGATGTTCAAAAGAACGTAGTCTTCGCGTGTTCTTTATCATATCCCTGATCAAAGACATTCCAATATTATTACAATATCCAATTACATATTGATACACAAGATATACAGATTATTATTTATAACATTTTGGTTTTCTTAATTGAGTTATTCATTTAGTACAAATGATAAGTAATTAGTAATAAGTCATAAAAAAAAAAAAAAAAAAAAAAAAAACGGTATTGTAGTAGAAATATTATAAGAAAACATTTTCTGTTTCAGTGTAGAGTTACTCCTTTTTATAGACAGTGTCGTACAAATCCGTACGTCTTTGAGAAAATGTAGGTATCTGAGCCCTTACTTCCTCAACAACTTTCAAATCTGAGAGAAAAGAAAAACATACGAAGTAATAAGTAATGCTTGCTAATAAATTCAGCAAATACAGAGGGAGCCGGCAAAATCGATGAACCAACGAGACTAAAAGTTAATTACATCATGGATTTCTCGCTTTTAATGTTAAGCTGGAAATTACCGATATCGGTGACCACCATATTTTCCTGAGTTTCCAAATCATAAAGGATTTTCCCCCAGGGATTTGTCAACTGTGTATGTCCCCATGCGACATAACTTGCTGAAGGAACACGAGCCGGTGATATACAGGCGACGTATAATTGATTGTCATTCGCTCTGGAACGCTGAAGTAATGACCAGTGCAGTGGTCCAGTGGTCATATTGAATGCCGCCGGATATATCAGCATTTGGCAACCTAACACAGAGAAACGGGAAATACGAGACCACTGAATTTTAGTTAACTTTGTAGCTGCACAGTCCATATTCCATAATTTATGAATATGCGAGAACAGTCCTCTTGTCGTGCTTCTAATTCTTTTATTTATTTCATTTTCAGCGAATATACTGGTTTTTTAAATTAAGCTCCTTTTTATACAGAGTTACAGATTATATTGATTATATTTTATATAGAATATATTTAAGAAAGATAGTTACTTTCATGCTAGTTAAGTATTGTTCGATTAAGCTACTGTACCTTTGTTCCGATAAATGCGTGCCATTTCCTCGAATCTGATATCATAGCAAATGCCAATACCTATTTTGCAGCCCTTCACATCAAACATTGTTAGGGAATTACCAGGACTGAGTGAATCACTCTCTCGGAAAGTAATCTTGTTGGGAATGTCGATGTCGAATAGATGTACCTAATAACATAAAAATATAGTTGCTAACTCTATTGCTGTAACTTTTGTAATTTAACATCAATGTTACGAACTTCTAAACTTTAATTGTTTTTTATTTAATAACTGACAGCGTTTTTATCACTTTCTTTTATTAAAAAGTTTTATCATTTAATAATATTTGAGAAGGAATATTTTTTAAGAAAAACTAAGTTTTTTCCTATGTGAAAAATTTATATTACAAAACAAATATATTGTACAAAAATTTATATATTATATTACGACAAAAATGTATGTTTCTCGTATCAAAACGTATTTTATAAACCTATAACATATTTTTTAAATTATAGAATTGGTTATAGTACACGTATGTACATATGCATATTCCTAAATTATTCCTAGATAGAGTCACTTTCTCCACCCCAATATTTTCAATTTCAAAGCCACATGGAGGTATATTATTTACCTTCCGGTGTTTTGCTATCAAAGTTCCATCGGGACCCCAAATAGTACAGGTATTGTACAATTTATCGCCCTCTATTTCAGGTATCGTACCACCAACTACATAAATGCTGTTTTCCTTAGCTGCCTTCGATAAAGCAACGCTCGTTTCACCGTTTCATCAGGAATACTCTCGGCGTATTTTGGAAACTATTCTGCATTGCAATATTTCAATTAATGAAAAATAACTGTCCTTTGTTCCAACCATAAATTAGGTTGAAATGTTTGTCAATTTTTTATTTTTTAAATTATTAAAATAACTAAATTTTATATTTAGATTTACTTAAATATATAATTACTTAGATAATAGTACATATAATAAATTGTTTCTACAGGTTCAAGATGAAAAATGAATATTTAGAAATGTTTAATTACAATCATGCTATTTGGGTCAGTACCAGTGACTTGTTACTTAACGACTTTGCTAGTACTTTTTGAAACATAAAGTTAGATTTTAACTAACTTTAATTTTTAACTATTATAGGTGGAATTATAAATACAAAATAATTGATAATACTAGTTTATAAGTACCTAATTATTAGTATCTTAAAAAATATATTTATACAAAAATCACGATAATCATAAAAATGGGGAAATTCTATATTCTCGAGTCAATTCACAATCTTTATGGAAGTATGAACGTTAAGGTAATTTGTCTACTTTTACTTTTTTCTATATAGTTGTTATACATATAATAAATTATTAGAAAAAGAAACAAATTATTACGTATTCCATATGGTGAATTAAAGCATTCAGGAAGAGCGATAATATCAGCATTATGCTCTTTCGCGCTTGAAATGTAGGAAACTGCCCGCTCTACATTTTTGCTTTTTACTTCATTTACTTGAAGTTGTACCAACGCCAAGCGAAATGCTAAAATGTTGGAAAAGTTAAATACACTCGGTTATATATTTCCCATACTTTTTATTTATAAATACTTTATACATAGTGAATACTTACTCGACATCGTTCGCACTACTTGTTTAACGATGTTCGTAAGTATCATAATGTTCTTTGAGGTTATGTATGGTATTACTCGATATCAACATTACGTAAGCAATACGCGGGGATTTTTAATAATTATTGATAAAGTTTAGGACATTAACTTTGATGTAATTGTAAACATTATTACATATTATAATTAAATGTAATTTTCAGTTAAGGGTAAGAAAAGAAATATACTTTTGTAAAAATACACTTTATTATAAAATCTGTATAAATAAAATTGTACAATTTATCTTGAAAGTAAAATGACCGAATACGTTCCTGGAAAATATTACTGCCTACTAAATGATCGAGATCTTGATCTTTCTCGTCGTCTCGTTTTTTACTTGATCTTTCAGACGAGCAATCGTACTTCTTACGTTTCTTTGACTTCTTCAATCTTTTTAATTTATAAGAATCATTACTATTAGAGTTACTTCTTTCTCTCCGTCTCTTCTTTTCAGAATCACTATCGCTGTCATCATTAGATTCGGAGCGTCTTTTTCGTCTTTCTGATTTTTTATCCCCCACTTTATCATACTTGTTCTTATTGTGCATCGTACTTCCGATTTTCTTTCTTTTATTACTACTTTTGTTCTTCACCGTCTTCGGGGTCAGGGGACATTGATCTTTTTCTATCCATCTTTTGCTTGAGTCCCTTGGATTCCTTGTCCTTATATTCCTCATACTTTTTTGTATCTGAAATTAACCCCATAAAATACTGAAATCTAAAACCTCTACATTTATCATATTTTATATAAAGATAGAAGGGACCTTTAAAAAATTGCATGCAACAACACACTTACAGGTACTCTTGAATTAGTTTTTCTACATGTCCGATTATGTCTTTATATGTATATGTCAATTCAAATTTATTTTCTTAAATGTCCCTTAATGAAAAACTAACACTTCATATTAACTTTGAACTTTTGAGTTCTTAGAATATTCTGATTTAGTCACTGGCTGTACCATAAATTCATTTACAGATATTATATTTCCACCAAGAGCTAGTTTTATTATGAGCCTTCCTGCATCATCATCGAATCCTTCTATTTGACCATAATTATTACTTTGTTCTCCAGCTATAATTTTCACAAATGTTCCTTTCTCGATTTTAACTTCTTCCTCTTCTTTTTTGAAATCTGTATTTTTCTTCTGCAATGCTACTTTGTCTGCTCCAAGACCCATACCTTTTGGTCGTAATTCTGGTATGACAGCTGCTACTAATCTGTAATAGTTAGAATAAACGATTGTGAAATAAAAAATGATGTTCTCTGTTTACTTTCCAATAAGTGATGTATTAAATACATATAATTAATTTAATCCAGAGTAAAATTCATACTTTTCATTTCAACCAATTCCCTTTCCTGGTTGCCATCCCATTCCCCTTAACATTGCTACACCAAAAGCATCAATAGGAATTTTTTCATAATCTTCTAACGTAGACTGAAAAATACAAAACGATATTTATAATATGCAAATGTAATACATCTGTGCATTGCACATCAATATGTTGATAACGTACCTGTTCTTTGCCTCTTAATGATTCATCTTCTACTAAAGGTAAAGTTAAATCATTTGTTTTAGTTTCATATTTATTCTTTGACTTAAGTTCCCCAATGATTTCTTTAGTCGCTTGCTCTTCTAAAGTAACAACTTTATTTTCACTATCTTCAACTGGCTCTTTCTTTATTGATATTATTGGCGATGTTTTTCCATTAGATAGCTTTGATTTTGCCTCGTTAACACTAGCGTCTCCTACCTTTTCCTTATCTGCCTTCGGAAGGAAAATGTCTGCATCTATTTTATTAAGAATTCTATCATGCCAGGTTTTTGAACCTAGTAATGGAATAATTAGAGGTTCATCTTTTTTTTCTTCCTCATTGAAATAAAAAAATTGTTTTCAAATATATATATTCCGCTATTGGTGATTTTTATAGGTTAGGTTGAGGTTATATGTTTCTTGATTATAAATTTTACTTTTTGAACTCACCCTATTACTTTAATACCTTTCTCATCAAGGCATTCAATGTAATCAACTTTCTTTTTTTCTTGTGGAATAGCATTTTTTAACACAGGTTTCTTAATAGATTTCGCAAAACCGAAGGAAATCTTCTTTCCTTCTTCTGCCATTTATTTGTTATTTTAACACTGACTTATAGATCAATACACATGTATATACTAGACATAAAGATTGATGTCACTTGAATCTACGTACATGAATCTGATATCTTATTATACTTTATTAATCTACTCAAAATTACTTGCACATTACTAAAATTTCATTCCGACAATGTATCAAGCGTCTGAATAAGTGACATTAAAGTAAACATATATCAAAGAGGAAATAAGAAGAACTGACGCCTATGGTTTTCTATGTTACAGAGCTAGTGCTGCATCATACGGCCAAATGCCGAAAGTGGCTTATGCTAGTATATACCTGCCTATACGTTTCAATGAGAAAATCGATATTATGTGTTCATGTGAAAATTCACATTTCCCTAGGAGCTGTATTTTGATAGATTTAAGCTTCTAATGGAGCATTTTAAACGTATAGAGTATACTATGAAGTAGATAGTAGTGCGGATCATTTTATATTCATAGAAAGTTTGAATGTATAGAAATGTACAAAATGCTCATGATATGCAAAAATATGCAAAATATTCAAAGTAAACCAATCATCAAAAAGTTTAGAAGGTGAAACAAATTTCTTTAATAACACCTAGATTAATTTTTATTTGTTAACAATCCCATATATAACCATAGCTTTCGCCCGGCGCATATACGCGCCCATACATGCGTTAATAAGATAAGAGGAAATAAAAGACAGATTATCGATAAAATACACTAACACATATGTAATACGTGGAGATATTACCACTCAGATTACACATATTATATATTATAAGGGAAGATGTATACCACGTATATATGTAGAACGAACATTTCAAACTTGTTTATAGCCCGTGCGAACACATAAATGCACGCACACGAACAATTTTTCGAACGATAATTATATTAATAATTTATAACCATTTATATTTTTATATTTTTATATTTTTATATTTTTATATTTTTATATTTTTATATTTTTATATGATAAGCATTTATATTTTTTAAAATATGTTCTTATGGCATACATATTTATTCCACGCTTCATATCTATCCACATCCGTAACTGTAGGTGACATTGTTTTTTAACAATTTTGCTATTATTTCATAATTCTTTAATTCATATTTCAAAGTCGTAACAGATGTTTCTTTTTTTTTTTTTTTTTTTCAAGTTTTTCCCATATTGGACTTATTTCGAGCAGCCATGCTTGCTTACAAAGCAATTTTATATCCACGCAAGAATATTTTTCAGTAGATTTTATTATGTGGTTTACAACATCCATATTCTCTAATAACTGGTTGCTAAGGTATAATTTGAACATACCAAGTCGAGTAACTTCATTTGGTAATGATACGTATATTTTCTTTTCAAGGCATCTGCGTAAAGCTGCATCAATGTCCCTAATAATATATTTACAATAAATATTATTGTTCTGTTATATTAATAATAACAAAGGAATATTCCGCACAACACAATAATTAAGATTAAGATAATGAATAATTATGATATTAAGATATTTTCTACTTAGAAAACATTGAAATAGCGTGATATACATAGCAAGGGCAATTAGTTGCAGCCAAAAGAACTACATTAGAATTTTCGTTAGATACTAATCCATCCAATCTAGAAAGAAGTTCTGATCTGAATCTCTTTGCAGGTTCAGACAATGTACAGTTTACTCCTTTATTTGTGCCTATTCAGTCAATCTCGTCGATAAAAATAATTGTAGGCGAATAATTATAGGCAAGTTCAAATAAAACCTGCTCAGTTTAACAAATGTATTTATTATTTATTAACTTTTTTTTTCTTTTTCTTTTTTTCCCTTTTTCTTTTTCTTTTTTTTGCTTTCTCTTTTTCTTTTTTTCCCTTTTTCTTTTTCTTTTTTTTTCCTTTTTCTTTTTCTTTTTTTTTACGTGGGGAAAATTCGCTCGGACACGAAGCCACTTCTTAAGTGGCGTAGTAGTGAACATCCAAATTAACTGTTTTTTTCTTTTTCTTTTTTTTCCTTTCTCTTTTTCTATTTTTTTCCATTTTCTTTTTCTCTTTTCCCTTTCTCTTTTTCTTTTTCTTTTTTTTTTTTTTACGTGGGGAAAACTCGCTGGGACACGAAGCCACTTCTTAAGTGGCGTGGTAGTGGACATCCAAATTAACAGTTTTTTTTCTTTTTCTTTTTCTTTTTTTCCTTTCTCTTTTTCTTTTTTTTTCTTTTTCTTTTTCTTGTTTTTTTTACGTGGGGGAAATCCGCTCGAACACGAAGCCACTTCTTAAGTGGCGTGGTAGTGAACATCCAAATTAACTTTTTTTTTCTTTTTCTTTTTCTTTTTCTTTTTCTTTTTTCCTTTCTCTTTTTCTTTTTTTCCTTTTTCTTTTTCTCTTTTTCCTATCTCTTTTTCTTTTTTTTTCCTTTTTCTTTTTCTTTTTTTTTTACGTGGAGGAAATCCGCTCGGACACGAAGCCACTTCATAAGTGGCGTGGTAGTGAACATCCAAATTAACTGGGGCACTAATTAGCTGAAGCTTCTAGTCAAACCTGGTATCAGTCTTTGTACGCAAAGGCATTCATTACAATCGTTTAAAGTTTGAAGAAACACCGTTACAAATTCGTGATATAAGAGTAAGCGATTCAAAACTCGGATTCATTTGTTGGAACGACGCCGTGGGCAAAAGTACATAATGGTAAATTTTCTTCCAAGACCAATTGATAGCGCTGACGTAATTAAAATGTGACGATATTGCCAGCGACGTTTCTCCAAATAGACGACTAACTTATTTACGAATTGCCGACACACAATTGCCGCTGGTAATACGGTTAGTAATCACTTTATTGAATTTTCTCTTGACGTGACATCGTCGAGTTCCTAGAGAGATTCTTCTCCCTTGCAAAACTATGTTTCTGCAACGCATGTATTTGTTGAATTACCGTTCGTGAACAAGTCCTTCTCTTTATTACATGTAATAGATTCTTCTTTTGAAGTTTTAAATTACATTGGTAATTTTCTATAATTTATTACTCGAATATGGTAATTTTTTCTTAAAAAGTTTGCTTTTTCTACAATTATTTTACTACAAAACCCATCAAAAACATGATGTATGTATATATACCCTCAAATATTATCGGATTATTCTCAAGCTATAGTTCAATTTCGGAAATTGCCAATTAAAATCATAGAAAAAAAAAAACACAGAAAGTTCGTTAAAATATGCGATTTTCCAATCAAGATATAGAATTTATTCGAGTAATATAGATTACAGTAGCGATGGTGACGGCAACGATGAATGGACTGATTCTTCGTGCGAAAATAAATTGGAAGCGCAGAACGATGCATTGTTTCAGGGAATATCGATTTTCAAGCATGGTTTTAAAGTACGTGTGCGCGTGACTAGGTTTGTTAATTAATGCCGCTCCCAGGTTTTCAATATATAAATGTGACACCTACATATCTTTAAGCTTAAAACAATTGGACTAACAATTTCATTAAATTTAAATGAATATTTATCTTTTTAAACGCAACAATATTTTTAATGACAACTTCACGTGTAAATCAAGTGCATACATATTCGATCGATCTTGAAATCCTGATTCTCTGCGAAGAGAAAAATCGTTTGAGGTGGCCGTGTTGTGAGTTATACTTGTAGTAGTTAGTAGGCCTGTTCCGCTGTAATTGTCACTGGGGGCTGTAGATGTCGCTGCCGGGGTACTTTTTTTTTTTTTTTTTTTTTATTTAGTAGAATATTTACAATCAATTCTCGTTGAGAATTTTCAGTAACTTAGTTTGGCGTGATACAATGACATGGATTATAATAGTTTTATATTGTTGATTTTAGTAGGACTAATGGTTTAATCTAGTGGGTATTTTCTTTTTAGTCTGCGGATCTGGTCCGTCGTGTCCAGTAGTTGGGTGACTAGTGGGTTGTGGTGGTTGTTGACTCTTGTGCTATATCTGCTTCTGAACTTGTGTATTTCATCTTTGACTGTAGGTATCTTGAGGTCTCGGTGGATTGTTTCGTTCGTAACATACCAGGGTGCATTTAATAGGGATCTTAGCGTTTTCGATTGGAAGCGTTGGAGTATTTCAATGTTGGAGTTACTTGCTGTTCCCCATAGTTGGATTCCGTAGGTCCAGACAGGTTTTATTACGGCCTTGTAGAGGGTTATTTTGTTCTGTATGTTTAGTTTGGAGCGTCGGCCCGTGAGCCAATAGAATTTTCTTAGTTTTTCCTTTAGTTGCTTTGTTTTTTCGGAGATATGTTTTTCCCAAGTTAGCCTCCTGTCCAGGGTCATGCCCAGGTATCTTACGGAGTCCTTGCTTGGGATTATTGTGTTGTTAATGGTGACCTGGGGACAGGTTTGTTTTCGGAGCGTGAAGGTTACATGGGAGGATTTTTTTTCGTTTATTTTAAAACCCCATTTTTGGAACCACTTTTCCATGGAGTCGAGACTTCGCTGGAGAGTGGATGAGGCAATTGCTGGGTCTGCGTGGGTAGCTAATAGTGCTGTGTCGTCGGCAAATGTTGCTATTGTTACCTCGTTTGATATGGGTAAGTCGGCAGTGTAGATGGAGAATAGTAGGGGTCCGAGGACACTACCTTGCGGTATGCCGGATTTTATTGGGAATGTTGCGGAAGTGGCGCCTAGACATTTAACTATGAATTGTCTGTTGGTTAGGTAGGATTTTAAGATGGAGTAGTATGGGTGGGGTAGGATTTTTTTAAGCTTGTAGAGTAGCCCTTCATGCCATACTTTATCGAATGCCTGTTGGATGTCTAGGAATACGGCTGAGCAGTATTTTTTCTTTTCAAGGGTTTGGCTGATTATGTGGGTTATGCGGTGGATTTGCTCTACTGTTGAGTGTTGTTTTCGGAAGCCGAATTGGTGATCTGGGAGAGTCTTCAATTCTTCTAAGAGTGGAAGGAGACGATTCGTGAGCATCCTCTCGAATAGTTTAGACAGGGTAGGTAAGAGACTGATTGGGCGATAGGAGCTGGTTTCATATATTGGTTTACCGGGTTTGGGGATGAGGGTGATTAGTGAGATTTTCCACGCCTTAGGAAAGTGTTCAAGGCGGAGGATGGCGTTAAAGATTGATGCGATGAGTGCAATCCCTTTTATGGGAAGTTCCTTGATTGCTTTATTTCCTATTTGGTCGTGACCTGCTGCTTTCTTGGGGTTTAGGCGACTGATTGCTTCTATGATCTCTGCAGAAGTGAAAGGTCGAATAGGAGGGGACATTTGGAAGGGAGTGTGCAGGTATTCGGTGACGTCCGCTGCGGCTATGGAGGAATGGGGTTGGAATACTTCAGTCAAATGTTTGGCAAATAGGTTGGCTTTTTCTATAGGGCTACGCGCCCATCCACCCTGCGGGCGGCGGATTGGAGGTATTATTTGTGGGGGGCGCGTGAGTTTCCTGGAGGCTTTCCATAGTGAGTAGTTTGAGTCGGCTGTGGGGGACAAGCTGGCGAGATATTTGTGAAAACGGTCATTATTGTAGTTCTTTATGGTTTTGGATAGTTTTCTAGTTGCGTTGTTTAGTTTGCGTTTGTCCTCCGGTGTTCTATGGGTCTGCCATATCCTTCTTAGTCTACGTTTTTCTGCTATTTTTTTTAGTATGTACTGGGGGTATTCGTGGTTGCTGGTGGACGTTTTTGCCGGTGTGGAGACGCGGATAGCGTTTATTATGCTCGCATTTAGGTATTCCGTGGCTACTTCGATTTCATCATTGGTTTTTAGTGAGGTTGAGGCTGAAGTTGTGTGGGTAAAGACTTCTCTAAAGAGCTGCCAGTTGGTGTGTTCGTTATGAATGGAGCCATTAGGTGTATTCTCGATGATAGTTGAACTGACTGTTACTATCACGGGGGAATGATCAGAGGAGAGATCAGCCGAGGAATTGATTTGGACGTGTCTTGACGAGATATTTTTAGTTATGAAGAAATCAAGGAGATCGGGTATTTTGTTTGTGTCGGTGGGCCAGTGTGTGGGTTCGTACGTGGTAAGGTAGTTGAGGTTGTTGGTTAATATGCTGTTGAGGAGGTTTTTGCCTCTTACTGTAACCAGTCTGCTGCCCCATTGGGTGTGTTTAGCGTTGTAGTCTCCTCCGGCTATGAATTTGCTGCCCAGGGTGTCCAGGAAGTGGTCAAAGTCTTCTTTGGCGATGGAGTGTCTGGGAGGGCAGTATACAGCTGAGGTGGTGATTGTACCATGACAGTCTTCTATTGCTACGTTTGTTGCTTGGAGGTAGTCTTTCTGGAATGGTTGAAGTTCGTAGTGCTTGATGTTTGACTTGATTATGATTCCGGTGCCGCCGTGAGCCTTTCCGCTGGGGTGTTGGGTGTGGTAGAAGTTGTAGCCGTGTATTTTGAGGTAGTTTTTGTCGGTGAAGTGGGTTTCGGATATGAGCATCACATCGATTTGCTGTTGTTTTAAGAATAGTTCTAGTTCGGCTTTGTGCTGAGCTAGACCGTTGGCGTTCCACAGAGCTATTCGCATTGGTTTTATTTTGCTTCTGTGCTTATGAATTTGTCCATGAAGCGTGTGAGTAGTGACAGCAAGTTGTTAATTTGCTCAGTTTGCTTCTCGATAAGTTTTTCGAGTCTGGTAAAGTTGTCAGTGCTTGGTGGGGTGGGAATTCTATTTTCTGTGTGTACACTGTGTGTTTTCGAGTTGTATGCGTTTCCTTGCGTTGCCTGCGCATAGGATACTGTTGGTGTGGTGAGTTTTTGGGGTTTAGGTTCTTGTATGTTTATGTCCTTGGGTCTCAGTTTTGGATACTTTATATTATGTAGCGATTTGTAGGCTGAGCATCCTTTGTAGTTCGCAGGATGCTCTCCTTGACAGTGGATACACTTGGCGGGGGTTTCCGGGGATTTAGTGCATTGGTCAGTGGGGTGATTACCTGCACATTTTACGCACCGGAAGTTGTGATTGCAGTATTTCTGCGTGTGGCCGTACCTTTGGCACCTCTTGCATTGTATTATTTCTTTCTTTACAAGAGGTGGCTCGAACTTAACTATGGAGTTCATCAGCCGATTGATATTGTAGATTTCTTTATTGTTTGTTTTTTGTTTTAGGTCTATAAAAAATAAGGATAGTGGGTTTTTTGTGATTCTATGCCTAATGTTACTGATGTTAGTTACTTCGTGGCCGTGATTTGACAGTTCGCATTTTAGTTCGTCTAGATCGACTGAGTGATGGATATTGCGTAGCACCACTCGAAATGGTCTTTCTTGCTTGAGCTGGTATGTGTGGAATTTGGCGTTTAACGTTTTTAATAGCTTGGTTAACTTTCTATAGGCGTCTGGGTGGGACGGCAGTATTTTCACTTGGTTGTTGTTAATCTTTAGCTTGTAGTCTTCTTTGCTGATGTCTTTTTCGATAGTTTTAATCATTGACTGTATGTCGATTACGTCGTTAATGAATATCGGTGGGGGAGGGGGAATTCTTTGAGTATGGAGATTATTTACCTCTTCGGTTGTAATCATGGAGTCTTCCGTGGACTCCAGAATTGAGAATCTATTGTAGGTAGTCACTTGGCTGGCTGATGGTTTGGTTTGAATCTTGTTTACATTTGTCTTGGTCGGTTCGAGCTTTCGTTTTTTCGTGTGGTGGTCATTTACCAGGATAGTTGCGTTGCCCTCTTGCCACGGGGGAGGAAACATGGCGGTGTTATAATTTTGCTCCGGGGAGCCTGTTGGAAATGATAGAGCCATCATCGAGCTAGTTAGTTCAGTGTGAAAGAACTAGTCGAGAGGCTGTTAACCCCTGGCTAGGTTAGTTGGATTTGCTTTCGTCAGCTGGGCGTCACGTGGAGTTTTGTGAACTTCACAGGGCACTGGACACACGTCTGCACGTCTCGGCACTCAGCAGCAACTGGATGGTACTTGCTATTTTGTGGACTTTGCCGGGCACGTCTGCACGCCTCGGCGCTCACGAACGAACTGCTGCCGGGGTACTGCTGATTTTTCGGCTTGTCGAGTGCCGCCACACCTTGAATAAAGATTTGATCTACGTTTTATATGCAACGTTTTACATCCACCTCTTTTCAGATACACCTCTCTATTTAAAATCATAGATCGTCACACTCTATAGGTATTTCCTTGAAAAGGTTAAAGTCGTTCTGTATAAAAGCTAATTCAAAGGGGAAGGAAATTCTGCGAAAAATTCTTTCAGATTTCCCTATGTTTGAGCTCGAATCAAAGCAATCCTGTATAATAGGATAGGATGATAGGATGATTCTGTATTATTCCTTGTGTACTTTCTGTTCCTATTATTTACAATAGGATGATTATGCGTTTAACTTCTCATAGAATCTCTCTGATTCCGTATGATATCGTCAGTGTTTTTGAAATATGTTATTGATGTCGTAACGTCAACCGTTTCCAGTGCAAATTCAATTTCGAATCGCAATTTCCATGTTTGCGTGGCAAAAGCGTAAAATCGATAACGCACGCAAACATGTCTTCTTTGCTAATGGCGTACTATAAATATAAATATTTGAATAAATATTGCGAATTTCATATTGCTAAAAGATTTATACTATTTGTTCGTAAATAATCGTCGGATCTATATTTAAGTGGAAACTGCTGCATTAGATCTCTTTTCTTACTTAAAATTATTTGGATTGGTAACTTGGATGTAACATGTAATTTATTCTTCTTTTATAAATAGTGTACAGAAGATACCAATTCAGAGAAATGGAAGGAAAGTCTAAAAGCAAAGAAAATCTACAGGAAGATAAAACGTTCGAGCCTTGCCAGGCTATATATGATGCTAAGTAATTTCATTTTGACAATGGTCCAACATCTTAGATTTAATCAAAGCCGCTGGAATACGCCAAATATTTCATATCTGACTTAAACATGTACTGCGACGAGCGAAAAAAGTAAACACATAAATGTAAAAGACTAATTTTTCAAGTGATCGGTAAAGATTAGGTAACAGTAACTACAAGTTATTATTAACGAAATGTAATAGTTAATTTTCATTAGCATTAATAATGTACAAAACATTTTACAAAAATGGACATCTCAAACCATGTTTACAGTTTTGCACATTAATTATACTCGTCGAATCAAGGTTTCAACATAGGTATTTCGTCCACTAGTACTACTTCACGTTTATTATATCCAATAGAATTAACTACTATTTAGGTAAATTATTTTGTGGAATGGTCAAATAATGCTATTTTCTCATTATACCTTCGACATTCGCTTTCTACATAAAATCAACGGGCTGTGTTTACACTTTTGCTTGTCACGGCGTATCAAGGAAGATTGAAATGTAAAGTAATTCGCACAAAAAAGTAGATATTAGTATTGATGTTATTGTATTCCATATTTGACCTTAAAATATGAATAAAATCAGTCTAAGTATTAATGAAATTTCAAACATTTTTTCTAAAACAACGGAACTTTCCTTTCTAATGAGCACTATATGATGCAATAGAAAAACAATTTGACACTGAAAATTGTGGTCAAGATCAATTTTGCGCTACACTTATTTAACCAATTTTCATCAAATCGAAGGTGTAGAATGGCTTGAAAAAAATACCGCGATAAATACTTTTTTGACACTTTGTACAAAGGTGTATATCAATGTGTATATCGATACACATACTCTGTATGTGCATATCCGTGGTATATATATCCGTTTTTCGAAGCAAAATGTCATCTACCTGTTCAAAAGAGCAAAGCAAAAACACTACATAGAGGGTTTGTTACTGTTAACACTCTCTATTTCCGTGCGTAAAGTATCCAACCAGATATCCAGGAACAGCTTTCAGGGAACGAGATTGAATATTTGATCGAATATATTTAATATGGCAATGTTACGTATAACAATATACGTATGGAATTTTAAAAGTCACGAGGGTTGCAGCGGACTCAATTTTAATGTACATTAAACATTTTGCTCATTGATGACCTTACCTTAATTTTTTTCTCCTTCCTCACTTTCTTCTCCTATGCGAGTGACACAGCAAGATTGATAGTAACAAGCGATTTCATTAAAACACAATCTCCTTTTCCATTTGATAAACACGATACGAGACGAGGGAATGATTTAGGAACACGACTTTCGAGCGGTTTCAACAACTATTAAGTTTCATTTATAGCAACGAACACTGCCAAAGACGTAATCGATAAGATTCGCGTAGGTGCCGTAGATGACGTAGATGAAAAAACGTAGATCAAACGTAAATGACGAAATTATACATTAATTTATTTTAACGCGTTAAAATTACGCTAATGACAGTTGCTCCATTCAATTTGTTCACATATTTGAGCCTTATATGGAACAAAGTGAACGGAGCATCTGCAAGCGTGTTAACTGGACAACGACGAATTTTCACATCTACTCCACGAAGCTTCACATATATCAATGACCACTACCGTAGTCATGGTCAAACATAGATGACGAAGTTATGTATTGATTCACTTTAACACTTTCAGATTACGCTAGTGACACTTGCGCAGTACTATTTGTTCATATATTTAAGCCCTATATGCAACAAAGTGAACGTAGCATCAGCAAGCGTGTTAATTGGACAACCACGAATTTTCACATATATTGCACGAAGATTCGTATATAACAATGATCACTGCCATAATCATGGTCAAACGTAGATGACGAGATTATGCATTAATTCACTTTAAAAATTACGCTAGTGACAGTTGCGTCGTTCTATTTGTTCATATATTTAAGCCCTATATGCAACAAAGTGAACGTAGCATCTGCAAGCGTGTTAGTTGGACAACGACGAATTTCGTTTCGCAAACACCGACACGTGATACATTTTGAAGTTACGTGGATGCGAGAGTAATTCGTTCCCTTAAATTGCTCAATTTCCATTTCTTTCGCCATGTATATTCGAGTATTGCATTTGAATTGCAGAGCAGTGGGAAGTAACGGCGCACGTCGTTGATATATCGACAGGAACATGAATTCTTTTTTCATAGGATGAATACTTTTTTCATCGAATTATTAAACCGAATCAAGTTTTCAAATCCAATCATTTAATTTCATCGTTTTACATCGAACGTTTCAATCTTTTTTCTTTTAACTACCTTACCTATATTTCATCTCGTTGAATATTCAATATTTTTAATGCTACTACCACTTATTGGTAATTTCAAATATGTAATTATCGTTCTGAAGTTAGAAATTCGAAATAACATTCGTCAGTATATGATTCTCCGTTTTATATAGAGTAATAAAAATGATACAATGAGTTTCGGTAAATAACCAATAAAAATTTTTGTTCCTTTTTCTTTTTCTTTTCTTTTTTTTTTTTTGGTTTTATGTATCCAAGGTCGAGAATAAACTATGTGCACGTTTCTTGTATTCGTTTCTTGTATTTTTATGAGGAATTCAGTCTTTTTACGCCACAAGAGTCTCAACGTTTTCGTTTTCACGCCTACGTTACGCTCGTTAAACACGTTCCAACAAGACCATGAATAAGGATAACAGCTTTAATGTTTTCACATGTGTTTATTTATTATTTTAGACCTTAAATATTTTATTTATAAATTCTTTATTTAAACAAGTTACCATTGTCGCTACAATAAATCAATGAATGAAATCAGTTTAAATTTAAAATATCATTTCATAATTTCTCGTCACTTGTATCTAAAAACAACAAAAAAACGGTGTACCCACATCGTGCGTAGACGGGAAATTAAAACAGTGGAGCTTAATTGAAACACTGATCATATTCCGCGATTGTAAAACAATAATAGAAAGTCGTGTTTCTTTAGAAGGGTATGAAATTGTCAGGAGATTATGTCATAAATGAAATTGGAAACTGGCTGGTCAAAGGTATTAAACTCAATTAAACTGAACTGTGTTATATTGTACAAAGGCTAGAGAACTGCTACCAAATATCTGCTAGTTTAAAGGTGTCCCTTATAAATTATAATTATATTTCAAATTCAATCTCCTAGTAATAAGTAAATTAATATTTTACCTAAAATCTGTGATATAGATAACAAAAATAAATTCTTTACATTATTCGTTAGTTTGCAATATAATTAGAATATTATCTTTATTTTCTGGTGTCTTTGTTATCCTTAAAAGATAAACTGCTTATTTACAAATTTAACACTGCATATGCTATTAATAAATCATTTTATATTTAATTTTGCAACCTTCAGTCATTGTTAAAACTTGTTGACAATACTGTCGGTTAATAGAAATTTCTAAAATCCCCTTGTTTCTACTCGATTAAAGGGTATATTGCAGAAACTATGTTAGCTACAGTGTTAGTTACAAATCACCTGTGTCACTCCATTAAACTTATACACAATAGTATTGATTCTTGTTTTAATTTAAAATAAAATATGTTATTGTAGGAAGGAAGCAGAATGTTCAAATAATTGAAACAACTTTTTGTCCTATAATTAGTGCCTTTCATTTTAAAAATTAAAAAATTTTTAATCAACGATATTTGGAAGTTTCGATCTAAAATGATCAGGAATTGAAACAGAAATACTTTTATGCCAATAAATACGTATTCTTCACATATAAAACAAATATGAAAACAAAAATCGATGTATATGAATGAATTTTGAAATGGGGAGGAATTATATGATTATACCCATTCTCTGTTGCGTTTAATTGCTTCAATTGATGTTTCATGAGAATTTTCATCGAATTTTTTTGAGATTTTTTTTTTTATTAGAATATTTACAATCAGTTCTCGTTGAGAATTTTCAGTAATTAATTTAATTTGGCGTGATACAATGACATGGACCATAATAGTTTTATATTGTTGGTTCTAGTAGAAACTAAGGATTTAAACTAGAGGGTATTTTCTTTTTAGTCTGCGGATCTGGTCCGTCGTGTCCAGTAGTTGGGTGACTAGTGGGTTGTGGTGGTTGTTGACTCTTGTGTTATATCTGCTTCTGGACTTGTGTATTTCATCTTTGACTGTAGGTATCTTGAGGTCACGGTGGATTGTTTCGTTGGTAACATACCAGGGTGCATTTGATAGGGATCTTAGCGTTTTCGATTGGAAGCGTTGGAGTATTTCAATGTTGGAGTTACTTGCTGTTCCCCATAGTTGGATTCCGTAGGTCCAGACAGGTTTTATTACGGCCTTGTAGAGGGTTATTTTGTTCTGTATGTTTAGTTTGGAGCGTCGGCCCGTGAGCCAATAGAATTTTCTTAGTTTTTCCTTTAGTTGCTTTGTTTTTTCCGAGATATGTTTTTTCCAAGTTAGCCTCCTGTCCAGGGTCATGCCCAGGTATCTAACGGAGTCCTTGCTTGGGATTATTGTGTTGTTAATGGTGACCTGGGGGCAGGTTTGTTTTCGGAGCGTGAAGGTTACATGGGAGGATTTTTTTTCGTTTATTTTAAAACCCCATTTTTGGAACCACTTTTCCATGGAGTCGAGACTTCGCTGGAGAGTGGATGAGGCAATTTCCGGGTCTGCGTGGGTAGCTAATAGTGCTGTGTCGTCGGCAAATGTTGCTATTGTTACCTCGTTTGATATAGGTAAGTCGGCAGTGTAGATGGAGAACAGTAGGGGTCCGAGGACACTACCTTGGGGTATGCCGGATTCTATTGGGAATGTTGCGGAAGTGGCGCCTAGACATTTAACTATGAATTGTCTGTTGGTTAGGTAGGATTTTAAGATGGAGTAGTATGGATGGGGTAGGATCTTTTTGAGCTTGTAGAGTAGCCCTTGATGCCATACTTTGTCGAATGCCTGTTGGATGTCTAGGAATACCGCTGAGCAGTATTTTTTCTTTTCAAGGATTTGGCTGATCATGTGGGTTATGCGCTGGATTTGCTCTACTGTTGAGTGTTGTTTTCGGAAGCCGAATTGGTGATCTGGGAGTGTTTTCAATTCTTCTAGGAGTGGAAGGAGACGATTCGTGAGCATCCTCTCGAATAATTTAGACAAGGTAGGTAAAAGACTGATTGGGCGATAGGAGCTGGTTTCATATATTGGTTTACCGAGTTTAGGGATGAGGGTGATCAGTGAGATTTTCCACGCCTGAGGAAAGTGTTCAATGCGGAGGATAGCGTTAAAGATTGATGCGATGAGTGCAATCCCTTTTATGGGAAGTTCCTTGATTGCTTTATTGCCTATTAGGTCGTAACCTGCTGCTTTCTTGGGGTTTAGGCGATTGATTGCTTGTATGATCTCTGAAGAAGTGAAGGGTTCAATAGGAGGGGACATTTGGAAGGGAGTGTGCAGATATTCGGTAACGTCCGCTGCAGCTATGGAGGAATGGGGTTGGAATACTTCAGTCAAGTGTTTGGCAAATAGGTTGGCTTTTTCTATAGGGCTACGCGCCCATCCACCCTGCGGACGGCGGATTGGAGGTATTATTTGTGGGAGGCGCGTGAGTTTCCTGGAGGCTTTCCATAGTGAGTAGTTGGAGTCGGCTGTGGGGGACAAGCTGACGAGATATTTGTGAAAACGGTCATTATTGTAGTTTTTTATAGTTTTGGATATTTTTCTAGTTGCGTTGTTTAGTTTGCGTTTGTCCTCCGGTGTTCTATGGGTCTGCCATATGCTTCTTAGTCTACGTTTTTCTGCTATTTTTTTAAATATGTACTGGGGGTATTCGTGGTTGCTGATGGGCGTTTTTGCCGGTGTGGAGAAGCGGATAGCGTTTGTTATGCTCGTGTTTAGGTATTCCGTGGCTGCTTCGATGTCTTCATTGGTTTTTAGTGAAGTTGAGGCTGAAGTTGTGTGTGTAAAGACTTCTCTAAAGAGCTGCCAGTTGGTGTGTTGGTTATGTATGGAGCCATTACGTGTATTCTCGATGATAGTTGAACTGACTGTTACTATCACGGGGGAATGATCAGAGGAGAGATCAACCGAGGAATTGATTTGGACGTGTCTTGACGAGATATTTTTAGTTATGAGGAAATCAAGGAGATCGGGTATTTTGTTTGTGTCGGTGGGCCAGTTTGTGGGTTCGTATGTGGTAAGGTAGTTGAGCTTGTTGGTTATTATGCTGTTGAGGAGGTTTTTGCCTCTTACTGTAACCAGTCTGCTGCCCCATTGGGTGTGTTTGGCGTTGTAGTCTCCTCCAGCTATGAATCTATTGCCCAGGGTGTCCAGGATGTCGTCAAAGTCTTCTTTGGCGATGGAGTGTCTGGGAGGGCAGTATACTGCTGAAGTGGTGATTGTACCATGACAGTCTTCAAGACCATGCTTGGAGGTAGTCTTTCTGGAATGGTGGAAGTTCGTAGTGCTTAATGTTTGATTTGATTATGATTCCGGTGCCGCCGTGGGCCTTTCCGCTAGTGTGTTGGGTATGGTAGAACTTGTATCCGTTTATGTTCAGGTAGTTTTTGTCGGTGAAGTGGGTTTCAGATATGAGCATTATGTCGATTTGCTGGTGTTTTAGGAAGAGTTCTAGTTCAAGTTTGCGTTGCGCTAGACCGTTGGCATTCCACAGAGCTATGCGTCTTGGTTTTATTTTGCGTCGGGGCGTATTAATTTATCCATAATGAGTGTTAGTAGCGATAGCAAATTGTTTATTTGCTCTGATTGTTTCTCTATTAGCTTTTCAAGCCTAGAGACGTTGTCTGTATCAGGTGAGTTGGGGGCACTATTTTGAGGAGGATCCCTATGGCTATTTGGTATATTTTGAGTGCCTTGTACCGCTTGGGCATAGGAGGTTGAGGGAGTGGTGAATTTGGTAGGGCTGGGTGTTTGATTGGTTGGGGGGATTGGGGTAAAGATGAATTTCGGTGCGCTGGGTGTTTGGTAGGTTACCTCTTTTGTTCTAAGTTTGGGGTACTTGTTTGAGTACAGTGTTTTGTAGGCTGAGCAGCCTTTGTAGTTGGCAGGATGGTCACCTTGACAGTGGATGCACTTCGCTGGGGTTTCCGGTGATTTACTGCACTGGTCGGTGGGGTGTGTACCTGCACATTTGACGCAGCGGAAGGTATGGTTGCAGTATTTCTGCGTGTGCCCGTATCTTTGGCACCTTTTGCATTGCACTATCTCCTTTTTGATTTGCGGTGGTTCGAATTTTACTATAGCGTTCATTAGGCGACTGATGTAGATTCCTTATTGTTGGGTTTCTGTTTTAAACCGATAAAAAATAGGGATAACGGGTTTTTCGAGACTTTATGCCTTATGTTGCTGACATTGATGACTTCGTGGCCGAGTTTCGATAGTTCTATTTTTAGCTCGTCGATGTCTGCAGAGTGGTGGATGTTTCGTAGCACCACCCGGAAAGGTCTTTCTTCTTTGAGTTGATAGGTGTGGAAATTGGCGTTCAGGGCCCTAAGTATCTTGGTAAGCCTCCTGTAGGCTTCTGGGTTCGTCGGCAGGATTTTGACTCGATTGTTGGTTATCTTCAGGTTGTAGTCCTCCTTGGAGATATCTCTCTCTAAGGACTTGATCATAGTCTGGGTGTCAATGACATCATTAACAAATATTGGTGGGGGAGGGGGGCTTCTCCGTGCGTGGTGGTTTGTTGGCGGGCCTGCGATTTCCATGGCGTCGTTTGAGGATTCCAATATTGCGAACCTATTATGAGTGTTAATTTGTGTTGTTGGCTGTTCGTTCGAGTTTGGTTCAATTTTGCGTTTTTTCGCCTTATTGGCGTCGTTGGCACGGTGGGATCTGCTGCACTTCTGCCACGGGGGGGGGGGAGTAGCGCGGGGTAGTTGTGAGTTTGCACAGGCGAGCCTGGTCGTGTTTGCTGGGCCATCATTGAGCTAGCTATTTCAATATGAATAACTAGTCGTGAGGCTATGAGGCAAGGTTCGGGTTGGGGTTAGGTGCGTAGGCTTTTCTTCTGCCTGGCGGATAGGAAACACTTGGGAGGGTAAGAGCACGCTGTGTTCACTTTCGACGGTTGGGTGACACGTGTTACTTTCGAACTTCACTGGGCACTAGAGACACGTCTGCACGCTTCGACACTCAACAGCGAACTGTTCCAGAGCGAATGACAATCAATTATACGTCGCCTGTATATCACCGGCTCGTGTTCCTTCAGCAAGTTATGTCGCATGGGGACATACACAGTTGACAAATCCCTGGGGGAAAATCCTTTATGATTTGGAAACTCAGGAAAATATGGTGGTCACCGATATCGGTAATTTCCAGCTTAACATTAAAAGCGAGAAATCCATGATGTAATTAACTTTTAGTCTCGTTGGTTCATCGATTTTGCCAGCTCCCTCTGTATTTGCTGAATTTATTAGCAAGCATTACTTATTACTTCGTATGTTTTTACATTTTCTCAAAGACGTACGGATTTGTACGACACTGTCTATAAAAAGGAGTAACTCTACACTGAAACAGAATATGTTTTCTTATAATATTTCTACTACAATACCGTTTTTTTATGAATTATTACTAATTACTTATCATTTGTACTAAATGAATAACTCAATTAAGAAAACCAAAATGTTATAAATAATAATCTGTATATCTTGTGTATCAATATGTAATTGGATATTGTAATAATATTGGAATGTCTTTGATCAGGGATATGATAAAGAACACGCGAAGACTACATTCTTTTGAACATCTTTAATATCCATCATTTATAACATTAAACATCTTTTTAAATATTTAGATAGATTAATACGTAACTCTTTATATATATAAACATTAATTTGAAGTTACAAGCTTAGAGAAATTGGTCGATTAATATTTATAGATCGGCTGTCTCGATGAAAGGCTTAAAGAAAGCAAAAACATAACAATGTCGCAAATATAATTTATAGTTTAACTTCTTTCTTGTATCTGTCTGCCTTTCACGATGTTTTACCAATTACAATAAGTAATTTCGACTTCTTTGCGCTCCGTTTTAACGCATTCGAGACCGAAAGAAATTCATATCAATCAGTAGGCATAATATAGAATTATATATATATGTCGGGTTGGCGTTACGATTAGAGTTAGGGTTAAGGGCGTAAACGAATCCCTATTGACACTAGACGTGATCACTATGCAATAGAGGAGATATTTACTAGTGCAAACATGACCATGTTGGAATTGGACAAGTAATCGCGATAATTTGATACTCGAGAAGCTAATGACAATGATCTTAGGCTCAATAACGAATCCACGGTCAACGGGATGACGAACTCTACTCTTCTTTAGCGTCTAAGTTGTACTCAATGTTAATGCATGGGGCCATCACTACGTATCCGAGAGTTACTTGAATCGTCGTCGAGATCGTACCGGATAGTCACTCTCCGTCTCGACGATGCCGTCGAGGAAAACTATAATGGGTGGGTCTAAGGACATGAGATCCTCGGATTCGTCAAAGAAAGCTTTCGTTCCAAAGGTGAGGGAAATTAGCGCTGTTGCTAATTGGTCGATCTCCATATCGGCGTTTTGAAAGAGATGCTGGCCGCCCTTGAGGGGAGGTTGTTGACGGGGGCATCGTTCGTGGAAGATAGGCTTCTCCTATCGTCCCGTAGTTGCAACAAGGACTGTTTGTCTAAATGAAGAACTTTGCTTGACTAAATCTTAAGATTTATTGCGGGTCCTCAAGTTAGCTAAACATACTGCGGAGGTATATTGACATCTGGAGATCATCTTACCCGAAGGATAGGATCTGCGTGTGGCGAGCCACGGAACAGAAACCTTTGAAATATTTACTGCCACGTGTCGCTACGGCTATTTCTTTAAAGGAGAGGTATAGAGTTACTCTGTGCCTTTGTTAGATAAAACGTTCATCCCTTGACCGCGGCTACGTTCGGCGACTGGTTGTCGCCTCGAGCCCAAGCTCACTATCATAAACCTCGAACAATCGGAGCGACATTTGTTTAATCTAAATTACGACATTACGGTATTCCCGAGAATCCAAGGAGAGGTTCCGGTGTTTTTCCATCTCCGACACGGCCATTCTGACTATCACACGTCCTCGGGTGCAGCTACAAGATTGAGTCTTTCTAACATTAGGTTCGGTACAATTAGCATGTCTACAATTTAACTTAATGTCTAAATAAGCTGAGGGTCCGGTGTAACAACAAAATTTTGTTCGGAGGTTTGACAACAAAAGGAATAGAAGAGCACATGAATTAGTAACGTTGTAATTAGTATTGGAAGTGCTAGTTGCATCCTGTGGGTTATCAGTCGGGTCATAACGGCGAAATGGACCAGTCTCGATTTCGCACCCCAATGGATCTCGTTTTTCTAGATCGCACGACCGCACCAAACTTCGTAACACTATAGCTCATGGTGCGCGTGAACACATCACTTGCCCCTTAGTCGAGCTTCATAACACTATAGCTCATGGTGCGCGTGAACACATCACTTGCCCCTTTACCAAGCTTCATAACTCTATAGCTCATGGTGCGCGTGAACACATCACTTGCCCATTTACCAAGCTTCATAACTCTATAGCTCATGGTGCGCGTGAACACATCACTTGCCCATTTACCAAACTTCATAACTCTATAGCTCATGGTGCGCGTGAACACATCACTTGCCCATTTACCAAGCTTCATAACGTACTCCGTAAGGTGCTACGGTCTTTGTGCTAAGGATCTTCCGAGATCGAGGTGCTCATGTCGTCGTGGTCACTGTTATTGCCGTCACTACCGACGTCCAACTCAGCGGGAACGCGACTGTCCGGCATTTTTCTTAATCTGTCGTGACTGTTTTTATACGATCGTTTGCCGTCTAGCGTTTTTAAAATATATCTATCTCGTTCCAAAATCTCGGTTATTACGAATGGACCCTTGAATTTTGGCTCTAGCTTGGTTTGGTTTCTTTTCTCATTTTTTGCGTAGTACGAAATCGCCGAGGTTAAACCTAACCACTTTAGCTTTGTTTCTATCAAAACTTTCTTTGTTGTACTGGGCTTTACTCTCTATGTTCTATACAGCCTGCTGTCTTACATCAGGGATATCGACTTCCTTTTCTTCGATATTGTCAGGTAGTAATAGGTCGTACGGTCTCGCTGTTCTACCGATTAGTAGTTGTAAAGGGCTCGAATTAGTCACGCGGTTGGTGGTGCAGTTCAACGCTAGCTGTATTTCCCCAATCGCGTCTTGCCACGGCCGCCCGGTCGTTTCTACTGTCGTGAACGTATTTTCAATGTACGCATAACACGCTCTACCTGTCTATTGGCTCTATCATCGGTCGCTGTCGGGTGAACTTTAATTCGTTTGCTTTCGCAGAATTCTCGAAATTCATTACCTTTAGAACATCTTTCCTGATCTGCTATTATCCGGCAGGGACTTCCGAATAAAATATAGCGGGTTTAAGCGCTTTAATGGTGTTACGGAAATCTATCTTACGAGTACGATGCAGGTACACGAATTTAGTGAACACATCGATCAAAACAATGACGTACTCCTTTGAATCGCTTTTACCACTCAACTTGCCTGTTATGTCCATGTGGACCGTATGCCAGGGTATGCTGGTCTTAGGTATAGGATGTAGTTCGGCTTGTATCTTACCTGAACTAGCTTTCGAAACTTGACAAGCATGACAGTTCTCAATGAATCGGCGAACGTACTTCGCCATCCCTTCGAACCAGTAATACTCGTACAGTCTCTCGAGCGTTTTCTCCCAACCTAAGTGCATAATTGACTGGTGCACATAGTTAATAACAGACTATCTAAAACCTCTTAGGACTATAGGTAAACAGAGAGTCCTGCCTTTTCTTTGTATCCTACGGTAAAGAGTACCGGACCGTAATTCGTATGTATTCGCGATGTCTTCCGCGAGCTCATCGTTTTGCAATTTCTTGACGATTCCCAAGGTTTGAGAATCACGACGTTGTTCGGCTAATCGCCAGTATTCCGATATTTCGGCCAGATTGATTTCTTTCTCCGCAATTTTATCAATTTTACGGTGGTCTAAATCTACGGGGTTTCGCGAGAAGAAATCTACGTGGGCTGTCCGTTTACTTTCCAGATACATAATGTCAAAAAAACAAAAGTCTGCAAGTAGGCCCATCACCGATGGTCCCTGTCATTTAAATGTACTTTGTTACTCGACGCTTTCGACGAGTCGCAATCCGTGACGACAAGAAATTCCCGCCCATGTAGATAGTGACGGAAACGCTCGACTGCGTTTACGACTGCTAACGTCTCTAGTTCGTAGGAATTATACCTAGATTCTGCGAGGGTAGTTCTTTTACTGTAATACTCTATTACTTTGCCTTTACCTTCGACTTGATGCGTCAAAATCGCCCCGTAACTCTCTCCGAGCTAGCGTCAGTATGTAGTTCTATCGGGTAATTGGGATCGAATATCATTAACACCGGCGCGTCGGTCAGGGCGGAAACTGCCTGTTGTCTTATTTTCTCGTGCCTATCTGTCCAAGTTATATTTCTGTTATTCGAGATGAGCGCATACAGGGGTTTCATTACCTGTGAGAATTTAGGGATGAACTTTCGGAAGTACGAAGCTAACCCTATGAACTGCCTGAACTGTGTGACGGCTGTTGGCACAGGAAAAAGCTTAAGGTGTGTATTTTACCCGGGTTCGGACGAACTTCTTCGTTATGAATTACATATCTCAAACAGAGCACCGATGTCTTTAGAAAAGAACAGTTCGCAATGTTAACAGAGAATCCTGCTTTTACGAGGGTATCTAATACGGTGTTCAATCTTCCTAAAGCTTGATCTATCGAGTCGGCAATAATTAGAACGTTATCGAAATAAATAACAACGTACGAATGAGCGAGGTCGCCTAGGGCCTTGCGAATGGCCCTCCGAAAGACGGACGGCGCAATTTTTCAGTTCAAACGGCATCGTTATCTACTCATATTGTCTGTCGGGAGTAACGAACGCTGTATACTCCGCTGAATTAGGATAAGTAGGAATTTGGTGAAACCCGCTGGCCATATCCAGGCTAATAAAATATCTCGCCTCTTGCAATCTCGCGACTTGATCCGCAATAAGGAGTAAAGGGTACCGATCCGCGACGGTACTTTGATTTAGTTCTCGGGGATCCACTCATAATCTATCTGAGCCGTGTTCTTCTTCACGAGTTACGTAGGGCTCGCGAATGGCGAATTACTAGGCCTTATGATCTTTGCTTTAATTAAAACGCTTATTTTCTCACGTACCGCTCTTCGGTCCTCCTCGCTAAATCTATAAGGACTTCCTCGTACGGTGATGTTAGGATCAATTAATCGTATTTCTAACCGGCCTGTATTTACGCGAATACGTAGGGAATCCGTAACGAATGAATCTTTGAATTTGTCGAGAAGAGAAATTGATCGACTTTTATTATTACCATGTACATCAATGTCAGCTTCATTAACGACGATCTCGTTTGCAGTGGTTTCCTTACAGACATTAATTATTTTTGTTTTACACATAGCGAGGCTATTTTGTGTAATGTTACGTCAAAACCCAGACTTAGAGTTCCACAACTAATCGCGATATCATATTTTAGATAACTATCAGCAAGGACATGAGAAATTATCTTCGATGTAAAAATCATTAATACACACGATGAACAAATGGGAGGCGTATGTTTAATACAAGTATTTCCTGCTCCTCGCATTACTAATATGTCAGTCATTCTTTTGCCAGAAATCTCGAGGTCACGGACTCTTTAATTAGTGAACGCTCGGCTCCCGAATCGGAGTAAAAATGGAAACGACTCACCCAGATGACTTGATCTACCCGATGATGCTTCCAGTACGTAGAAGTCGACTCGCCACTCGTTATTGAAATTATGGTTTTCTTTCATAATCAGGTTAACAGTTACGCCCCGTGCAGCGGGGTCGGAACGTGCGATTTTAAGGGTTAAAACGTGGTAGCGAAAACTTGTTAGGTTTCACACTCGATTTTGCACTAGCGACTGGGTTACTCGCGCACGATGGTCGTAAGTTCTAGCACTGTTATAATCGGCACTGATCCCACTTCTGATGTCGGGTTGGCGTTACGATTAGAGTTAGGGTTAAGGGCGTAAACGAATCCCTATTGACACTAGACGTGATCACTATGCAATAGAGGAGATATTTACTAGTGCAAACATGACCATGTTGGAATTGGACAAGTAATCGCGATAATTTGATACTCGAGAAGCTAATGACAATGATCTTAGGCTCAATAACGAATCCACGGTCAACGGGATGACGAACTCTACTCTTCTTTAGCGTCTAAGTTGTACTCAATGTTAATGCATGGGGCCATCACTACGTATCCGAGAGTTACTTGAATCGTCGTCGAGATCGTACCGGATAGTCACTCTCCGTCTCGACGATGCCGTCGAGGAAAACTATAATGGGTGGGTCTAAGGACATGAGATCCTCGGATTCGTCAAAGAAAGCTTTCGTTCCAAAGGTGAGGGAAATTAGCGCTGTTGCTAATTGGTCGATCTCCATATCGGCGTTTTGAAAGAGATGCTGGCCGCCCTTGAGGGGAGGTTGTTGACGGGGGCATCGTTCGTGGAAGATAGGCTTCTCCTATCGTCCCGTAGTTGCAACAAGGACTGTTTGTCTAAATGAAGAACTTTGCTTGACTAAATCTTAAGATTTATTGCGGGTCCTCAAGTTAGCTAAACATACTGCGGAGGTATATTGACATCTGGAGATCATCTTACCCGAAGGATAGGATCTGCGTGTGGCGAGCCACGGAACAGAAACCTTTGAAATATTTACTGCCACGTGTCGCTACGGCTATTTCTTTAAAGGAGAGGTATAGAGTTACTCTGTGCCTTTGTTAGATAAAACGTTCATCCCTTGACCGCGGCTACGTTCGGCGACTGGTTGTCGCCTCGAGCCCAAGCTCACTATCATAAACCTCGAACAATCGGAGCGACATTTGTTTAATCTAAATTACGACATTACGGTATTCCCGAGAATCCAAGGAGAGGTTCCGGTGTTTTTCCATCTCCGACATATATATGTCGGAGATGAAAGAACACCGGAACCTTCCCTTCGGAACTTTGGGAATACCCCCAGTACTGTAATTTAGATTTCACCATAGCCGAATTAAGAAACTGTTGTCATTCGATCCGACTGTACTTATTTGAGATTTATGATAGTGAGCTCGGGCTCGAGGCGACAACCAGTCGCCGAACGTAATCGCGGTCAAGGGATGAACGTTTTGTCTAACAAAGGCATGAAGTAACTCTATAGCTCTCCTTAAAAGAAATACTTGGGACGGGGCACGATGGTAAGCATTTCAACGATTTCTGTCCCGTGCCTCGCCACACGCAGACTCTATTTTTTGAGTAAGATGATTACCAGATGTCGACGCGTCTCCACAGTACATGTTCAGCTAGCCCGAGGATATCTATAAATAAATATAAATTCGCTATAAATCTTAAGATTTGTTTAACTAAAGTCCTTCAAACCGACAAACAGTCCTCGTTCCAACTACGAGAAAATAGGAGAAATCTATTTTTCTCACGAACGACGCTTCCTCTTCTCGAACTCTCTCTTAAGGGCGGCTAGCACCCTTCCCTAACCACCAACATGGAAATTGACCAATTAACAGTAACGCCAATTTCCCTCACTTTCCGAACGAAGGCTTTTTTCCACGAATCCGATGATTTCGTGCCCTTAGGCACACCCATCATAGTTTTCCTCGACAGCGTTACCGTGAACAGTTTGCTGGTGAGTGCCGAGGCGTGCAAACGTGTGTCCAGTGTCCTGCGAAGTCCACAAAACAGCACGTGACCATCCAGTTGCTGCTGAGTGCCGAGACGTGTGTCCAGTGCCCTGTGAAGTTCACAAAACTCCACGTGACGCCCATCTGTCGAAAGCAAATCCAACAAACCTAGCTAAGGGTTAACAGCCTCTCGTCTAGTTCTTCCACACTGAATTAACTAGCTCGATGATGGCTCTATCATTCCAAACAGGCTCTCCGGAGCTAAATTATAACTCCGCCGTTTTTCCTCCCCCGTGGCAAGGGGGCAACACATCTATCCTGGTAAACGACCATCACTCGAAAAAACGCAAGCTGGAACCAACCAAGACAAATGTGAATAAGAGTCAAACTAAACCACCAGCCAGCCAGGTGACCACCTTCAATAGATTCTCAATACTGGAGTCTACGGAAGACTCCATGAATACAACCGAAAAGGTAAATAATCTCCATACTCAAAAAATTCCCCCTCCTCCACCAATATTCATTGACGACGTAATCGACATACAGTCAATGATAAGGACCATTGAAAAAGACATCAGCAAAGAGGACTACAAGTTAAAAATTAACAACAACCACGTGAAAATTCTGCCGACCCACCCAGACGCCTGTAGAAAGTTAACTAAGTTGCTAAAAACGTTAAACGCTAAATTCCATACATATCAGCTCAAACAAGAAAGACCTTTTCGTGTGGTGCTACGCAACATCCACCACTCAGTCGACCTAGATGAACTAAAGTACGAACTTCAAAATCTTGGCCATGAGGTAACAAACATAAGCAACATTAAACATAGAATCTCAAAAAACCCACTATTACTATTCTTCATAGATTTAAAACAAAAAGGGAACAACAAAGAAATCTACAACGTCAACCGGCTGATAAACTCCATAGTTAAGTTCGAACCACCTCTTGTAGAGAAAGAAATAGTACAATGTAAAAGGTGCCAAAGGTACGACCACACGCAGAAATACTGCAACCATAACTTCCGGTGCGTAAAATGTGCAGGTAATCACCCCACTGACCAATACACTAAATCCCCCGAAACCCCCGCTAAGTGCATCCACTGTCAAGGAGAGCATCCTGCGAACTACAAAGGATGCTCAGCATATAAAACACTACATAATATTAAGTATCCAAAACTGAGACCCAAGGACATAACCATACAAGAACCTAGACCCCAAAAACTCACCTCACCATCAGTATCCTACGCGCAGGCGACACAAGGAAACGTAAACAACTCGAAAACCCACAGTGTACACACAGAAAATAGAATTCCCACCCCACAAAACACAGACAACTTCACCAGACTCGAAAAACTTATCGAGAAGCAAACAGAGCAAATTAACAACTTGCTGTCACTACTCACACTCTTCATGGACAAATTCATACGCACAGAAGCAAAATAAAACCAATGCGAATAGCTTTGCGGAACGCCAACGGTCTAGCTCAGCACAAATTTGAACTAGAACTATTCTTAAAACAACAGCAAATCGATGTGATGCTCATATCCGAAACCCATTTCACCGATAAAAACTACCTGAACATAAACGGATACAAGTTCTACCATACCCAACACCCCAGCGGAAAGGCCCACGGCGGCACCGGAATCATAATCAAATCAAACATTAAGCACTACGAACTTCCACCATTCCAGAAAGACTACCTCCAAGCAACAAACGTAGCAATAGAAGACTGTCATGGTACAATCACCACTTCAGCTGTATACTGCCCTCCCAGACACTCCATCGCCAAAGAAGACTTTGACGACATCCTGGACACCCTGGGCAATAGATTCATAGCTGGAGGAGACTACAACGCCAAACACACCCAATGGGGCAGCAGACTGGTTACAGTAAGAGGCAAAAACCTCCTCAACAGCATAATAACCAACAAGCTCAACTACCTTACCACATACGAACCCACACACTGGCCCACCGACACAAACAAAATACCCGATCTCCTTGATTTCCTCATAACTAAAAATATCTCGTCAAGACACGTCCAAATCAATTCCTCGGTTGATCTCTCCTCTGATCATTCCCCCGTGATAGTAACAGTCAGTTCAACTATCATCGAGAATACACGTAATGGCTCCATACATAACCAACACACCAACTGGCAGCTCTTTAGAGAAGTCTTTACACACACAACTTCAGCCTCAACTTCACTAAAAACCAATGAAGACATCGAAGCAGCCACGGAATACCTAAACACGAGCATAACAAACGCTATCCGCTTCTCCACACCGGCAAAAACGTCCATCAGCAATCACGAATACCCCCAGTACATATTAAAAAAAATAGCAGAAAAACGTAGACTAAGAAGCATATGGCAGACCCATAGAACACCGGAGGACAAACGCAAACTAAACAACGCAACTAGAAAACTATCCTAAACTATAAAAAACTACAATAATGACCGTTTTCACAAATATCTCGCCAGCTTGTCCCCCACAGCCGACTCCAACTACTCACTATGGAAGGCCTCCAGGAAACTCACGCGCCTCCCACAAATAATACCTCCAATCCGCCGTCCGCAGGGTGGATGGGCGCGTAGCCCTATAGAAAAAGCCAACCTATTTGCCAAACACTTGACTGAAGTATTCCAACTCCATTCCTCCATAGCTGCAGCGGACGTTACCGAATATCTGCACACTCCCTTCCAAATGTCCCCTCCTATTGAACCCTTCACTTCTTTAGAGATCATAGAAGCAATCAGTCGCCTAAACCCCAAGAAAGCAGCAGGTCACGACCTAATAGGAAATAAAGCAATCAAGGAACTTCCGATAAAAGGGATTGCACTCATCGCATCAATCTTTAACGCTATCCTCCGCCTTCAACACTTTCCCAAGGCTTGGAAAATCTCACTGATCACCCTCATCCCTAAACCCGGTAAACCAATATATGAAGCCAGCTCCTATCGCCCAATCAGTCTCTTACCTACCCTGTCTAAACTATTCGAGAGGATGCTCACGAATCGTCTCCTTCCACTCCTAGAAGAATTGAAAACTCTCCCAGATCACCAATTCGGCTTCCGAAAACAACACTCAACTGTAGAGCAAATCCACCGCATAACCCAGATGATCAGCCAAACCCTTGAAAAGAAAAAATACTGTTCAGCCGTATTCCTAGACATCCAACCGGCATTCGATAAAGTATGGCATGAAGGGCTACTCTACAAGCTTAAAAAAATCCTACCCCACCCATACTACTCCATCTTAAAATCCTACCTTACCAACAGACAATTCATAGTTAAATGTCTAGGCGCCACTTCCGCAACATTCCCAATAGAATCCGACATACCGCAAGGTAGTATCCTCGGACCCCTACTATTCTCCATCTACACTGCCGACTTATCTATGTCAAACGAGGTAACAATAGCAACATTTGCCGACGACACAGCACTATTAGCTACCCACGCAGACCCGGAAATTGCCTCATCCACTCTCCAGCGAAGTCTCGACTCCATGGAAAAGTGGTTCCAAAAATGGGGTTTTAAAATAAACGAAAAAAAATCCTCCCATGTAACCTTCACGCTCCGAAAACAAACCTGCCCCCAGGTCACCATTAACAACACAATAATCCCAAGCAAGGACTCCGTTAGATACCTGGGCATGACCCTGGACAGGAGGCTAACTTGGAAAAAACATATCTCGGAAAAAACAAAGCAACTAAAGGAAAAACTAAGAAAATTCTATTGGCTCACGGGCCGACGCTCCAAACTAAACATACAGAACAAAATAACCCTCTACAAGGCCGTAATAAAACCTGTCTGGACCTACGGAATCCAACTATGGGGAACAGCAAGTAACTCCAACATTGAAATACTCCAACGCTTCCAATCGAAAACGCTAAGATCCCTATTAAATGCACCCTGGTATGTTACCAGCGAAACAATCCACCGAGACCTCAAGATACCTACAGTCAAAGATGAAATACACAAGTCCAGAAGCAGATATAACACAAGAGTCAACAACCACCACAACCCACTAGTCACCCAACTACTGGACACGACGGACCAGATCCGTAGACTAAAAAGAAAATACCCACTAGATTAAATCCTTAGTCCTACTAGAATCAACAATATAAAGCTATTATAATCCATGTCATTGTATCACGCCAAATTATGTTACTGAAAATTCTCAACGAGAATTGATTGTAAATATTCTAATAAATAAAAAGAAAAAAAAAACTTTATGTCTATAGTTCAGTTTGATTTCTGAGATAAATACTATGTCGGAGGTTTCTTTCTTAATTAGGGTTAGCATGCTGTATCTTTTTTGGTTTGAGATTAGTGAGTTGGCGTTTATTGAGATGATTTTCAGATGTTTAACTTTTATCTGATTTGTTTTTTGCTGTAATTGGTGGACGGGTGGGTTTTGGCTAATCTTCGTCTATATTTTCGATGATGTTGAAGATGGAGTCGATTCTTTCTTCATGCGTATTTTATGCTTTTTTTATTTCGTTTAGTTGTGTTTGTTGGTCGCTTAGAGCTTTTAGAATGCTTTTTTTGAAGTCTTCAATGACATTTATTATGCTTATTTGGGGTGAGTCTATCGTTGGGTTGGTGTTTTGTTTGACTCGTGCCGCTATATTTGTTACTTGTGGGCTTGTCTCGTTTATACTTGAAAAGATATAGAATGGATTCGGAAATACAAATAATTCCCTTTATTTAGCACACAACTGTTATACATATATCTTATACTCTTAAGACCTCAAAATTCTACTCGCACGCACGCTTGTTGTCAACCGACTCTTCCAGATACTTCTAACGACTGGCTCTTGTCTTTTGTCTCAACCAAGACCCGGACGTCCTCTGACGCTTACACACATATTCACATGTACAGTGTAAATGTATCATATTCCCAACACGCCTCCTTACATTTATACTGTACACTTAATCGTATTTACATGCTTTGACGAATTACGTAACAGAAACTTTAACACTTATTTATTTACATTTCTCTTAGTTTACATTCATCCATGACCTAAACCTTTCGAATTTCTCTCTACACAGTGCCTTCGTAAAAATAACCGCAGTATTTTCGTCTGTCCCACAGAACACCGGAGGACAAACGCAAACTAAACGCAACTAGAAAACTATCCAAAACCATAAAGAACTACAATAACGACCGTTTTCACAAATATCTCGCCAGCCTGTCCCCCACAGCCGACTCAAACTACTCACTATGGAAAGTCTCCAGGAAACTCACGCGCCCCCCACAAATAATACCTCCAATCCGCCGCCCGCAGGGTGGATGGGCGCGTAGCCCTATAGAAAAAGCCAACCTATTTGCTAAACACTTGACTGAAGTATTCCAACCCCATTCCTCCATAGCTGCAGCAGACGTTACCGAATACCTGCACACTCCCTTCCAAATGTCCCCTCCTATCCAACCCTTCACTTCTGCAGAGATCATAGAAGCAATCAGTCGCCTAAACCCCAAGAAAGCAGCAGGTCACGACCTAATAGGAAATAAAGCAATCAAGGAACTCCCCATAAAAGGGATCGCACTCATCGCATCAATCTTTAACGCCATCCTCCGCCTTGAACACTTTCCTAAGGCGTGGAAAATCTCACTAATCACTCTCATCCCCAAACCAGGTAAACCAATATATGAAGCCAGCTCCTATCGCCCAATCAGTCTCTTACCTACCCTTTCTAAACTATTCGAGAGGATGCTCACGAATCGTCTCCTTCCACTCCTAGAAGAATTGAAAACTCTCCCAGATCACCAATTCGGCTTCCGAAAACAACACTCAACAGTAGAGCAAATCCACCGCATAACCCACATGATCAGCCAGACCCTTGAAAAGAAAAAATACTGCTCAGCCGTATTCCTAGACATCCAACAAGCATTCGATAAAGTATGGCATGAAGGGCTACTCTACAAGCTTAATAAAATCCTACCCCACCCGTACTACTCCATCTTAAAATCCTACCTTACCAACAGACAATTCATAGTTAAATGTCTAGGCGCCACTTCCGCAACATTCCAAATAGAATCCGGCATACCGCAAGGTAGTGTCCTCGGACCCCTACTATTCTCCATCTACACTGCCGACTTACCCATATCAAACGAGGTAACAATAGCAACATTTGCCGACGACACAGCACTATTAGCTACCCACGCAGACCCGGCAATTGCCTCATCCACTCTCCAGCGAAGTCTCGACTCCATGGAAAAGTGGTTCCAAAAATGGGGTTTTAAAATAAACGAAAAAAAATCCTCCCATGTAACCTTCACGCTCCGAAAACATACCTGCCCCCAGATCACCATTAACAACACAATAATCCCAAGCAAGGACTCCGTAAGATACCTGGGCATGACCCTGGACAGGAGGCTAACTTGGAAAAAACATATCTCGGAAAAAACAAAGCAACTAAAGGAAAAACTAAGAAAATTCTATTGGCTCACGGGCCGACGCTCCAAACTAAACATACAGAACAAAATAACCCTCTACAAGGCCGTAATAAAACCTGTCTGGACCTACGGAATCCAACTATGGGGAACAGCAAGTAACTCCAACATTGAAATACTCCAACGCTTCCAATCGAAAACGCTAAGATCCCTATTAAATGCACCCTGGTATGTTACCAACGAAACAATCCACCGAGACCTCAAGATACCTACAGTCAAAGATGAAATACACAAGTCCAGAAGCAGATATAGCACAAGAGTCAACAACCACCACAACCCACTAGTCACCCAGCTACTGGACACGACGGACCAGATCCGCAGACTAAAAAGAAAATACCCACTAGATTAAACCCCTAGTCCTACTAGAATCAACAATATAAAGCAATTATAATCCATGTCATTGTATCACGCCAAATTAAGTTACTGAAAATTCTCAACGAGAATTGATTGTAAATATTCTAATAAATAAAAAAAAAAAAAAAAATTTTCGTCTGTACTTACTTTAAGTATGTTTATCTTGTTCTCTTTTAAGCACTCGTGAACATAGTGGTAATGAACTTCAATGTGTTTAGAATTTTTTGTAAAATTCCCGTGCTTTGCTATACTTATCACTCCAGAGTTATCCTCATAAATTTTTACAGGGTTATCGTCTAGATTTACATTGAAGATTTTCATAATTTCCCTAATCACTCCTGCTCGGACAGCCGAGGAGGACGGACATGTCTAGACGGTCTTCCTCTCCAGGTATAAGTGAATAGTGAAAAAGTGCTTCAAAGTAATAGTGCTGCAAAGTGATAGTGAGGAGGAAATAAAATAACAATGCAGATACCAACTATAAACATAGCAACAAAAGGTGAAACATATTATATAAAAACCAAACAAATTAACATTGAGACTGAAGAAACAAAAGAGCATCGGGGACAGGAAGATAGCAATTCAGAACATGAAAGATACTACCAGGACGAAAGCTGGAAGCCAGCGAAGGCTAGCAAAAAACGCAAAACAACCACAGACATAAGTGCCATAGAAAACCCAGTTACAGAAAAGCAGCGATGGCTGCAAGAATTACCATTAAGTAACTCCTTCAACTCACTAACGGAAGAAATAGACGCTGACCCCGTAAATAAAACCACTATCCAAACAAATCATATTACAAAACCACCACTAATCTTTGTAGAGGCCCAAATAATAGACCCGCTCATCGATCTACTAAATAATCTAGATGAGAAAAACAACTACACAATAAAGCAAACAAAATTGGATCAAGTGAAAATACAAACAAACACACCAGAAACATTTAGGAAAGTTATAAAAGCATTAAAAGAAAAAAATGCTATCTACCACACATATCAGCTTAAAACTGAAAGGAGCTATAAAATTGTCATAAGAGGATTGCATCCTAAAACCAACATACATAAACTAAGCGATGAGTTAGCTAAAATTGAACATCAAACAAGAACAATAAACAATATAACAAGATTCGACACAAAGCAACCACTACCACTATTCTTAATAGAACTTGAACCCAGAATCAATAACAAGGAAATATATGATATCAAACAAATACTAAACACAATAGTAATAGTCGAACCACCACGACACAAAAAAGATATACCTCAATGCATGCGGTGTCAACAATACGGACACACTAAAAACTATTGCAACAGAAGCCCAGCTTGCGTCAAGTGCGCAAAAAATCACTTAACTGTACACTGCCCATATTCAGGAAAAATAGAAAAAGTTAAATGCTTCAACTGTAACGGAAACCACCCAGCCAGCTATAAAGGATGTGAAGTAAGAAAACAACTACAACGTAAACTGTTCCCGCCCCTACGAAGCAGGACAATCACTAACACACAAGCCCAACAGGACAGCACAAATCCTGAAATAATACCAAATACAGAGCAAGCAACAAACACCAAACCCATCAGCACCAACACCATTGGTGGTCTAAGCTACGCTCAAGTAACCAGTCAATCGACACATACACACAACCAATACCACAGCAATAGTAACAATGACACTGCAGAAATCAAAGAACTGCTCAAACAATCTATAAAGAACACCGAAATGCTAACCAGAATGATAAGCGAACAAAACGCAGTACTCAAACAGCAAACCCAACAAATCACAGTCATGCTACAACTAATTACAAACGTGCTAAGCAAAAAATAAAAACGGACACTCTAAAAATAGCAGCCTGGAACTCAAACGGCCTACAACAATGGGCCCTCGAAAATAAAACATTCATATACAATAATAATATAGACATACTACTTGTCTCAGAAACACACTTCACTACAAAAAGCTATTTGAAAATACCATACTACACCGTATATGATACCAAACACCCCTCAGGAAAAGCTCACGGAGGGACAGCAGTGATAGTCAGAAACGATATCAAACATTATCTACACAGCCAAGTTAGCAAAGAATATTTACAAGCAACCACTGTTACAGTTCAAACTAGCAGCAACTACTTCCAGTTGTCAGCAGTATATGTGCCTCCGCGACACAAAATAACAACACAAATGTGGGAAGAATACTTCCAGGACCTAGGGGACAAGTACATCGCAGCGGGAGACTACAACTCAAAGCACACGCTTTGGGGGTCAAGAAACATTACACTTCGAGGTAGAACACTGGAAAAATACATTAGAAATAATAACCTCAATATATTATCCACAGGAACACCGACACATTGGCCGACTGACCTGAACAAAAAACCAGATCTTCTGGACTTTGCAGTTACAAGGGGACTAAACACAAATAAACTAAAAATAACACCCAACCTCGAGCTCAGCTCCGATCATACACCCATAATAATTGAATACAGAAACAAACCAATTCACTATAGCAAACCAGAAACACTATGCAATAAAACCACCAAATGGCAAACTTTCAAAGAAATAATAGAAAGCAAAATAAACTGCAACATCCCGTTAAAAACTCCTGAACACATAGAACAGACAGTAGCAACATTGACAGCAACTATTCAGGAAGCAGCAAGGACAACCACTACTCCCGAACCAACCAGCAGACAAACAATAACAATCCCGCAAGAAATACTCGACAAAATCAAAGAAAAAAGAAAAGCAAAAGCAAAATGGCAAAAATACAGAACCCGAGAAAACAAAAAACACTTAAACAAACTTGCAAAGGAAATAAAAAACAAAATAAAGGAGCACAACGATAACGAATTCGCAAAGTTCATAGGGACACTCTCCACACACGAGAACACCAACTATTCACTATGGAAAGCCACGAAAAAAATAAGGAAGCCAATAATACCCGTCCCGGCAATCAGAAAAGCAGATAACACATGGGCAAGAAGCAACGAAGAACAAGCTGAAGAATTCTCCAACCACCTCTGCAACCACACATTATCAACAACAGCAACCTCAAAAGTCATACGGAGGAGGATCCACAAACCACTACTACCACAGCCGACAAGGAATACACCATACCTAAAACATCGGCACAAGAAATTAGAAACATAATTGATAAAACAAAAAACAACAAAGCGCCAGGAATCGACCTAATCAATGGTAAAATCTTGAAAAACCTTCCGCCAAAAGCAATAAGACTAATGACAGTAATATTCAATGCAATTCTAAGAATTCAATACTTCCCCAAACCATGGAAATTAGCACAGATCAAAATGTTACATAAACCAGGCAAAGACCCGCACCAAACTGCATCTTACAGACCAATATCACTGCTTCCAGTATTTTCCAAAATACTGGAAAAGATAATATACGACCGCATAAAACCAATAATAGTGACAAAAAAACTAATACCGGATCACCAATTTGGTTTCAGAAACAAGCACTCCACGATAGAGCAAATGCACAGGCTTATAAACGAAATAATAATAGCACTAGAAAACAAGGAATACTGCACAGCCCTCTTTATAGACATAGAGAAAGCATTCGATAAAATTAACCATGAAAGTCTACTACAAACAATTAGGAAACAATTCCCGGAGCAAATACACCAATTAATAAAATCCTATCTAAGCAGCAGAACCTTCGTAATAAAAATCAAGGACACACATTCTCAAGTTAAAGACATCAAGGCCGGGGTACCACAAGGAAGCGTCCTAGGCCCAATACTATACACATTATACACGGCGAACATACCAACAACTACCAACAGCACAGTATTGACATTCGCGGACGACACAGCTATACTAGTCAGGCATACTAACCCAGAAACGGCAGTCAAAATACTACAAGAACATATCGTAAAAATAGAAAATTGGCTACAAGAAAAACAAATAAAAGCAAACCCCAATAAATGCAACCATATTACATTCACGCTACGGAAAAAGATACCACCAAACATCCTATTGAACGGCACGCATATAACGCAAACAAAGCATGTCAAATACCTAGGACTCCACTTAGATCAAAAACTCACCTGGAAACTACACATCAAATCAATAGTAGAAAAAATACAGAAAACAAGGAGACAAATGCATTGGCTAACAAGCCGAAAATCCAAACTAAGCACAGAAAATAAAGTAAAAATATATAAAACGATCATAAAACCAATCTGGACGTACGGAATACCACTATGGGGGACGGCAGCAATGAGCCATATACACAAAATAGAGGTAATACAGGCTAAAATCCTCAGAACAATAGTAAACGGACCTTGGTACGTCAGAAACGAAGATATACGAAGGGACCTGGGAATGCCAACGGTCAAGGAAGAAATCAGCAGATACTCCGAGAAATACAAATCAAGAATAGCAACACACATAAACCGGCTAGCTGCGGAAACATACAAAATCATAAATATGGACAAAAGACTAAAAAGGAAGCACCCAGCAGACCTTATAAAGGACATAACCTAACAAACACGATGATGGTACCCCGCTGGGGGTAGCCACCAACATGCTAATTTAACCGCTAAAAAATTCCACCAAATGTCCAAATTGGACAAATAGTGAATTTAAATAAATAAATAAAAAAAAAAATAATTTCCCTAATAGACATTAATTCACTCACCGCTTCCGATAGAGCTACATACTCTGCATACATCAAGGCTTTTGTCACACACCTTTGTTTTTTAGACTTCCAACCAATTACATTTCCATACAATCTAATTACATATACAGAAGTCGATTTCCTATCTAAATGATCTCCTGCCCAATCAGCGTCCACATAACAATCTATCGTTTCACATTTTTCATTCCTTTTATAATCTAATCTTAAATCTCTAGTCCGGTACAAATATTTCAATATTCGCAAAGCATATTTAAAATGTGTCTCATTACAACAATCTTGAAATCTACTCAAATAATTTACACTATAACTTATATCGGGTCTGGTATTTACACTAATATACAACAATGCGCCAATTAAATTTTTGTATCCAATATCCTCTCTATTCTTTGACTTCACTTAAATCTTTCATTTCAAATCTATTAGTTAGTAACTTCTTTACACTTTGTATCTTCCTTTTGTTTTTACTACAAATTAGCAAATCGTCTACATATATTAACAAATAAGCAACATTTTCTCCCTCTCCATGTGTATATAGGCACAACTCTATGTTATTCTTTTTTAAAACCTAATCTCGTCACATACTTATCAAAACACTCATACCAGTCCCTTGGACTTTCTTTTAACCCATACAGCGCTTTCGATAGTTTACAAACTCTATTCATTCCGTCCGCATATCCCTTTGGTTGATTTACATATACCTCCGAGGTTACTTCACCATTTAAAAAGGCAGTTTCTACATCCATTTGCTCAATAATTAATCCATTTTGACAACAATATGATAGCAATATCTTAAAGGTCTGATTTTCTCGCTACTGGGGAGTATATGTCATCAGCTACGTTTCTTTGTTGGAATCCTCTTACCACTAATCTAGCCTTATACCTGTCATCTGATTTTCTCGTGTAAACCCATTTTACATCTAATACGTCTTTGCCTTTTACCCTTTCTACCAATTTCCAAGTTTTATTCTTATAAAGACATTCTATTTCCTCATCCATAGCTTGTTTCCAATCTTCACTATCTTCGCAACAAATCGCCTCCTCAAATGTACAAGGGATATCTACTCTACAATAATTTGCATGGATTTCACTAATGTTTTCTTTTTCTGGATATCTTACTGGAGTTCTCTTATTACGTGTAGATCTTCTAGGGATGTTTAAGCTTTCAAGACTGTTATTATTTTCACCTTCCCTACTTTCTAACTCTTCCTTATTCATGTTTACCAATAAATCATTATCCTCAATGTCATCGTTATCTTTATCGAATGAATTTTCCACAAAGCCGATACATTTTGTGTCTGTTCCTATGACCTCTACATGTCTCGCTATTGTTATTTTCCCACCTAATAAGACTCTGTAACCGACTTCACTATATCCTAACAAAATTCCCATATCTGCCTTCTTATCCCATTTAGAAACTCTTTTTTGTTCTCGTCTTCTTACAAAAACTTTACTTCCATATAGATGTAGATTTTCAACACTTGGTTTTCTCTCGAAGAATATTTCAAAAGGTGTCTTTCTCTCTATAGTATTTGCCAGTATTCGATTTTTCAAGTATACCGCTGTACAAACTATTTCCGGCCAGTACCTTTTATGTACTTTCGCTTCCGCTAACAAGCAACGCGCCATGTCCATAACTGTTCTATTATACCTTTCCGCTGTCCCGTTTAATTCATGTACGTAGGTTGGGCAATTATTTATTCTGATACCTTTATCCCTAGCAAATTTATAAATTCGATTATTCAAATACTCTTTTCCATTATCACATCTCAATATTTTTAACTTCTTGCCCGTTAAATTCTCGGCTTCATTTACAAACTGTACGAAACAATCAAAGACCTCACCCTTTGATTTTATACAATAAATTCTAGCTATTTTGCTATAATCATCGATAAATGAGATGAAATATTTCTCTTCATTGAATCCGGTAGTCTTAAAGGGACCGCACACGTCCGTATGAATAATTTCCATTATCTCCCTAGCCTTGGTTCGATTATTTTTGAATGGTAAATTGTGCATTTTACTTTCTATACACACCCTACATTTCAAAAATTCCTTCTCAAATTCATTCGGTATACCAGTAACTAGCTGCTCTTTGCCCAAAATATTTAAATATTTAAAATTTACGTGTCCTAACATCCTACGCCATCCTTCCTTTTTACTCATATCACTACGTTCGGCGCTGTTTGCTAAGTGCTCCTTCCCTTTCAATATACTTTTCATTCTATATGTTCCCTTTTCTTTAACCGCTACCGCTGTAAGCTTATTGTCCTCATCTATTACTTTTGCAATATTTCCTTTTGAAATAACCGTGTTCTTATTATCTGTTAATTTGCCCAAACTAATCAAGTTTGCGGACATTTCTTTCGCGTAAAAAACATTATTCATATTTATTTCATTTTGCTTTCCAAATGCTTCAAAATAACTTATAACATTCCCTACTTTTGTTGCCTTTATCGATCTATTATCGCCTAAATATATATTTACCGGTTCTTTAAGGTCAATAGATTTATCGAAATAATTTACGTTGTTAATTATGTGATCTGTGCAACCGCTATCTAATAGCCACATTACTTCATTATTACTTATCTCGTTCGCCTCGCCGCTGTGTGCTGCGTGCGCCGTTGCTATTGTCACGTAAAATAAAAAAGCAGGAGGCTCGAACGAAAAGAAAAAATTAAGATAACAAAAAAACAAGAGAATTTATTTCTGAATTTACACTGACTGCGATTTTGTTCTGAGCTCCAGCCGTGACTTTCCAAGACTGAAGCTCTTACAATTTGACTTTCGGTAACATCTGTTTCTTCTTTGTTTGTCATCCCTCAATATCCCCACTACCCTGTAGGCGTACGTGACCGCTGTCACGCTTCTAGGACATTCGGTGGAAGGACCGTTAGGATACAGATGACTCATTAGGCACTTCGGCGATATACATTGTCGCCAAGGCCGCCACATCTCTATCTCCATCATCGGTCCATCGGATTTGAAGTATGCCGGTCGTGACACTATCCATGTGCCTGATCTTGAGTTACCATGCTCGCTCGTGCCGGTTGTTGATTGACGATGGAAATTTCCACGTCCCCTGCTCGTATTTCCTTTGTTTCCTCTTCGTCTGCTGCGACCACGTGTTGACCCACGCCAAAAACTGTTACTGCTTCCCGCTTCGACGCCATTTTGACACTCTCTCGCAAAATGTCCTACTCTTCCACATCTGAAGCATCCTTCCTTTTTTGCAGAAAAGGCGTTGTTTTGCATTTCTCCTCGATTGGACTTATTTTTCTTCTCCGCTATTTCAATTTTATTTTTTACATACGCTACCGTTTGATTTTCTGCTTTCAATACATCTACTATATCCGCTATGTAGATGTATTCTTCGGGTAACGTATTCAGCATGTAATTTAGTTATTCTCTCTCACTCACTTGTGCACCCGCACCTTTTAATTCGTTTATTAATTTTTCGAAATCGCTAAAAAACGATGCTGAATCAGTGTAGTTCTCAAGTCTTATCTTTTCCAATCTCCTTCTGCATACGATCTGTAGTGCCGTCGACTCTTTCGAGTACATTTCATCGAACTTTTTTACTATCTCATACGCCGTTTTTTCTTCTCTAATATATTCCAATTGTCTATTTGTGACGGTACTATAAATTATATTTATTGCCTTCAAATCCTTTTTGTCCCAGTCTTCATTGTCTGTTTCTGTCTTCACCCTAGTTGTGACAATCTCGCATTCTTTATATCTGAGAAACATCGTTATTCTTTGCTTCCACATACCGTAATCCTCACCATCGAAAATAGGTATCATGATTTCCGATCTCTCCATTTTAAATGATTCCTTATCTCTTACTCAAGCGTTCCTACGTGCTCGAAGTGTATTTTTCCTCTTTGTAACCTTTGAACGTTTCTTTCCTTACTGAGAACTCACTCGAACTAACTCGCAATATTGAAAAACAGGCACTAAAATAACTTGCAAAATTATGAACCACGCTCTGCTACCATGAAAAGATATAGAATGGATTCGGAAATACAAATAATTCCCTTTATTTAGCACACAACTGTTATACATATGTCGGAGATGGAAAAACACCGGAACCTCTCCTTGGATTCTCGGGAAAACCGTAATGTCGTAATTTAGATTAAACAAATGTCACCCCGATTGTTCGAGATTTATGATAGTGAGCTTGGGCTCGAGGCGACAACCAGTCGCCGAACGTAGCCACGGTCAAGGGATGAACGTTTTATCTAACAAAAGCACAGAGTAATTCTATACCTCTCCTTAAAAGAAATAGTCGTAGCGACACGCGGCAGTAAATATTTCAATGGTTTCTGTCCCGTGGCTCGCCACACGCAGATTCTATACTCCGGGTAAGATGATCTCCAGATGTCAACATACCTCCGCAGTATATGTTTAGCTAACGTGAGGACCCGCAATAAATCTTAAGATTTAGTCAAGCAAAGTCCTTCATATAGACAAGTAGTCTTTGTTGCAACTACGGGAAGATAGGAGAAACCTATCTTCCACGAACGATGCCCCCCGTCAACAACCTCCCCTCAAGGGCGGCCAGCATCTCTTTCAAAACGCCGATATGGAGATCGACCAATTAGCAACAGCGCTAATTTCCCTCACCTTTGGAACGAAAGCTTTCTTTGACGAATCCGAGGATCTCATGTCCTTAGACCCACCCATTATAGTTTTCCTCGACGGCATCGTCGAGACGGAGAGTTACTCTCCGATACGATCTCGACGACGATTCGAGTAACTCTCGGATACGTAGTGATTGCCCCATGCATTAACATTGAGTACAACTTAGGCGCTAAAGAAGAGTAGAGTTCGTCATCCCGTTGACCGTGGATTCGTTATTGAGCCTAGGATCATTGCCATTAGCCTCTCGAGTATCAAATTATCGCGATTACCTGTCCAATTCCATCATGGTCATGTTTGCACTGGTAAATATCTCCTCTATTGCATAATGATCACGTCCAGTGTCAATAGGGATTCGTTTCACGCCCTTAACCCTAACTCTAATCGTAACGCCAACCCGACACATATATCTTATACTCTTAAGACCTCAAAATCCTACTCGCACGCACGCTTGTTGTCAACCGACTCTTCCAGATACTTCTAACGACTGGCTCTTGTCTTTTGTCTCAACCAAGACCCGGACGTCCTCTGACGCTTACACACACATTCACATGTACAGTGTAAATGTATCATATTCCCAACAATTATGTTTCTAATTTCTTGTGCTGATGTTTTAGGTATGGTGTATTCCTTGTCGGTTGTGGTAATAGTGGTTTGTGGATCCTCCTCCGTATGACTTTTGAGGTTGCTGTTGTTGATAATGTGTGGTGTGAATGTGTTGCAAAGGTGGTTGGAGAATTCTTCAGCTTGTTCTTCGTTGCTTCTTACCCATGTGTTACCTGCTTTTCTGATTGCTGGGACGGGTATTATTTGCTTCCTTATTTTTTTCGTGGCTTTCCATAGTGAATAGTTGGTGTTCTCGTGTGTGGAGAGTGTCCCTATGAACTTTGCGAATTCGTTATCGTTGTGCTCCTTTATTTTGTTTTTTATTTCCTTTGCAAGTTTGTTTAAGTGTTTTTTGTTTTCTCGAGTTCTGTATTTTTGCTATTTTGCTTTTGCTTTTCTTTTTTCTCTGATTTTGTCGAGTATTTCTTGCGGGATTGTTATTGTTTGTCTGCTGGTTGATTCGGGTGTAGTGGTTGTCCTTGCTGCTTCTTGAACAGTTGCTGTCAATGTTGCTACTGCCTCTTCTATGTGTTCAGGAGTTTTCAACGGGATGTTGCAGTTTATTTTGCTTTCTATTATTTCTTTGAAAGTTTGCCATTTGGTGGTTTTATTGCATAGTGTTTCTGGTTTGCTATAGTGTATTGGTTTGTTTCTGTATTCAATTATTATGGGTGTATGATCGGAGCTGAGCTCGAGGTTGGGTGTTATTTTTAGTTTATTTGTGTTTAGTCCCCTTGTTACTGCAAAGTCCAGAAGATCTGGTTTTTTGTTCAGGTCAGTCGGCCAATGTGTCGGTGTTCCTGTGGATAATATATTGAGGTTATTATTTCTAATGTATTTTTCCAGTGTTGTGCCTCGAGGTATAATGTTTCTTGACCCCCCATAACGTGTGCTTTGAGTTGTATTCTCCCGCTGCGATGTACTTGTCCCCTAGGTCCTGGAAGTATTCTTCCCACATTTGTGATGTTATTTTGTGTTGCGGAGGCACTGCTGACAACTGGAAGTAGTTGCTGCTAGTTTGAACTGTAACAGTGGTTGCTTGTAAATATTCTTTGTTAACTTGGCTGTGTAGATAATGTTTGATATCGTTTCTGACTGTCACTGCTGTCCCTCCGTGAGCTTTTCCTGAGGGGTGTTTGTTATCATATATGGTGTAGTATGGTATTTTCATGTAGCTTTTTGTAGTGAAGTGTGTTTCTAAGACAAGTAGTATGTCTATATTGTTACTGTATATGAATGTTTTAATTTCGAGGGCCCGTTGTTGTAGGCCGTTTGAGTTCCAGGCTGCTATTTTTAGAATGTCCGTTTTTTATTTTTTGCTTAGCACGTTTGTAATTAGTTGTAGCATGACTGTGATTTGTTGGGTTTGCTGTCTGAGTACTGCGTTTTGCTCGCTTATCATTCTGGTTAGCATTTCGGTGTTCTTTATAGATTGTTTGAGCAGTTCTTTGATTTCTGCAGTGTCATTGTTACTATTGCTGTGATATTCGTTGTGTGTATGTGTCGATTGGCTGGTTACTTGAGCGTAGCTTAGACCACCAATGGTGTTGGTGCTGATGGGTTTGGTGTTTGTTGCTTGCTCTGTATTTGGTATTATTTCAGGATTTGTGCTGTCCTGTTGGGCTTGTGTGTTAGTGATTGTCCTGCTTCGTAGGGGCGGGAACAGTTTACGTTGTAATTGTTTTCTTACTTCACATCCTTTATAGCTGGCTGGGTGGTTTCCGTTACAGTTATAGCATTTAACTTCTTCTATTTTTCCAGAAGATGGGCAGTGTATAGTTAAGTGGTTTTTTGCGCACTTGACGCAAGCTGGGCTTCTGTTGCAATAATTTTCAGTGTGTCCGTATTGTTGACACCGCATGCATTGAGGTATATCTTTTTTGTGTCGTGGTGGTTCCACTGTTACTATTGTGTTTAGTATTTGTTTGATATCATATATTTCCTTGTTGTTGTTTCCGGGTTCCAGTTCTATTAAGAATAGTGGTAATGGTTGCTTTGTGTCGAATCTTGTTATATTGTTTATTGTTCTTGTTTGATGACCAATTTTTGCTAACTCATCGCTTAGTTTATATATGTTCGTTTTAGGATGCAATCCTCTTATGACAATTTTATAGCTCCTTTCAGTTTTTAGCTGATACGTGTGGTAAATAGCATTTTTTTCTTTTAATGCTTTTATAACTTTCCTAAATGTTTCTGGTGTGTTTGTTTGAATTTTTACTTGTTCCAGTTTTGTTTGTTTTATTGTGTAGTTGTTTTTCTCGTCTAGATTATATAGTAGATCGATGAGCGGGTCTATTATTTGGGCCTCAACAAAAATTGGTGGTGGTTTTGTAATATGATTTGTTTGGATTGTGGTTTTATTTATGGGGTCAGCGTCTGTTTCTTCTGTTAGTGAGCTGAAGGAGTTGCTTAATGGTAATTCTTGCAGCCATCGCTGCTTTTCTGTAGCTGGGTTTTCTATGGCACTTATGTCTGGAGTTGTTTTGCGTTTTTTGCTAGCCTTCGCTAGCTTCCAGCTTTCGTCCTGTTGAGGTTATTCGGTATATAAAGAGAGAAATACGCGTGGATAAAGTGTAAGATACAAAGTATATATTTGACTTAATGATGAAATACAGGAATACAATTTGAGCTGGTCCAGATCCGCACGCTAGCAGTGTTACTTTATGACTGAAAACCCCGAAGCCAACGTCGCCTGTCTAGAGTTTATGGTCTGCCTCCCTGCTATTCTTTTGTCTATGTGCTGTCGATGGCTTCAGCGCTTGAGAAAGTTAAAAAGACCAGATGTGGAGTTTTCCTAGAAGTGGTGACCTCTTCAACACGTCCTGATAGTATCTTTCATAATCTGAATTGCTCTCTTCCTGTCCCCGCTGCTCTTTTGTTTCTTCTGTCTCCATGTTAATTTGTTTGTTTTTTATATAATATGTTTCTCCCTTTGTTGCTATGTTTATAGTTGGTATCTGCATTGCTATTTTATTTCCTCCTCACTATCTGTTACGCCACGAGGCTTACCACAGGCTGTATTTTCTAACCGTCGCTCACGGCCCTACAATGTCGCAGTCAGATCGTTTTATCTGACCGCCGGATCATATACAATGTATCGACGAGCGCATAGCTGTCGCCAAGCAGCGAGTTCTCGAAACGTCGAATTTGGTCCGTTACGTTTTCCTCGCAAGAACAGACATACGTGATCATAGGCGCGAACGGTGGCGTGACCTAAGTATAGTGGGGGTCGTCTTAAAGATGAGACAAAGAAATCATCTAAAGTCGATCAGTTCCTTGTGACGCGTCGAACGTTACACATTGAATCGAATCTAACACATAACGTCTGTCTCAAGCTGCGTAGTGCGATAGGTCTCGTTATATGCAAACCGCTAAACAAACCTTGACTGTTATCTTTTTCGTTTTTAATTGTTGATCTTTGACTGAACTTGTTGTTTCGTTATTTTTATTAAACTTTTATCAACCAACCCAATATAGTTGTTCGTATACACTCAAACCTAACCACCTCTATTCTCGTAATAGAAATAGGGGATCAATCAGTTCGTGGCATCGATTGTTTAATCGTAACGAGAATTTACGACTCTCGTTGACGCGTTATCTAGCGATCGCGTCTCTCTGCGAACGGTTGAAGCATTTGGTCCTTCGAGCCGGATTCAGTGTCAAGTGAAAGGTGCACGCCAGTGACACCCACTACCATACAGTGCCACGTGAACCCAACACAACCAGCAGCGGAAGCGTTACTACCCCAGCGAGGTCAGTAACGTAAAGGGTCGTCACCTTTGAAGAGGTATAATTCGGTGGTTGAAACGCAACCACACAGCCTCCTGCCGCAAAGTGGGCAATCGCCAACAGAAGTAAGTTCAAACGATTTCGCTCTCAATTACATAACAAATAATGGCAACCGGAAACGAATTCGCCACCTTGCGTCGACAGCGGGGCTACTATATCGCCCAGTTTACACGCTTCGCAAAAAAAACTGGACGACATTGAACAATCAGGCTGTCCGGAAGAGATCGACTTGATACAAATTAAAGATCGTCTAGAAATCTACGAGACGGAACTCCGTGCCATACAAAACCAGATCGTAGCTATAGACGAGGGAGAGATCGCGCGCGGCATTGAACTAGCGGAAGGATACGAAAAACTACAACGCCGAATAACTAAACAATTGATCAATATACGACGAAGTACGCCGTCACAATCGACAAGCGGCGCATCAACCGCCGGTCGCGTGTCTGCTTCGCTTAAACTACCGGAGGTTCGGATACCTACATTTGATGGCGCCCTCGAGGATTGGCAGTCATTTTACGATTCCTTCTCGTCAACGATAGATCAAAATGAACATTTAGCACCAGTTCAGAAATTTTATCATCTCCGATCAGCCCTGACTGGATGGGCCGCGCGAAGCATACAGTCATTAGCCATCACCGAGTCAAATTACGCAATCGCCATTGACGTTCTTAAGGAAAAATTCGACTGCCACCGTCAAATCTGCATGCGACAACACGAATTATGGAATTGTCATGTCTTCAAAGCGAAGTCGCCCAAAGAACGCCTGGAAATCGCTAAAAGGGCGTCGCTCTGTACCAATTGTTTAGGCAAGGAACACGCTCTTACTCAATGCTCCGCGGGGTCATGTCGCATCTGTAGACAGCGACACCACACGTATCTGCATCAAGACCATGGGCATAGCAAACCACGAACACGTGTCAACCGAACATCGAGCGGTCGATCTTCGCCTAGTTCACCGACCCCGCATTCCTCACATCGTTCGAGACGCACATCCTCGTCTCCCCGATCGTCTCCCCGAGCATCGCCCCAAGCGTCTCGCCGAGCGTCTCCCCGAACGTCTCCGCGAACATCTCCGAAACGCGAATCTCGGTTATCGCGAACGGCGGCATCGGGATCGACTATATCGTCCAGTCCTAAACGACAAGGAAAACAATGACAGCATCAGACGACTGTGTTAGGGACCGAACCACAGAAAACGGACTCATTGACCTCGCCTCCTTTTGAACCATTGCAGCACGACTTGTTAGTCACAGCGCAGGTCAACATCTTGAACAATGAAATTCAACCATTTCGTTGTAGAGCTCTGCTAGACACCGGCTCTAGCATGAACTTTATCACCGAAAGGCTCGCTAACTCATTAAAACTCAACCAACGGAAATGTTCGGTCCCAATCGGAACACTCAACACGTTATCGAAGATCTCGAAACGCTACATCACGGCCATGATCACCTCCATTGACGGCACATACGAACGCAACTTGACGTTTCTAATCATACCGACTATCGCGTCTTGGGTCCCAAATCAACCCGTAGATCGCTGAATATACAGATACCTAGGAATCTCCAATTAGCCGATCCAAGATTCCATAGACCTGCTCCGATCGAAATATTGTTGAGCGCCGGACCAACACTAGCATCACTCTGTGTCGGCCAACTTGATATCAGTCAAGCAAACGGGCCCGACTTGCGTCTGCAAAAAACGCGATTCGGATGGGTCATCGGGGGGAGCCCAACCTCGCAATCATTAGCATACGCATTTCACGCCTTCACGACGGCTTTACAGGCGGACCTCGCCCGTTTTTGGGAAATCGACGAGGGACCGCCCACCGCACGAATTTCGGAAGCGGAACGACAGTGCGAGGAGCACTTTCGAAATCACGTTCAACGCACCAACGAAGGGCGATACGTTGTCGCTCTCCCATTCAACGAAACAACTCCTCCGCTTGGATCCTCGAAAGCCATGGCAATGAAGCGACTCACTTCCCTTTGCCGTCGATTCCAACGAGACAAACAATTCGAAGCCGACTATCACGCCGTAATAGAAGAATACTTGGAATTAGGACATATGACGAAGATTACCACGGACCACTGCACGGACGACGGATATTTTCTGCCACATCACGGCGTGATCAAAGAATCCAGTCGGACTACAAAACTCCGAGTTGTGTTTGACGGATCTGCACCAACAACCACCGGAGTTTCATTAAACGACGTACTTCATACGGGACCGAAACTACAAGACGACATATTTCTTATCCTTTTAAGATTTCGTTCTCATCAGTACGTCATTACAGGCGATGTCGAAAAGATGTATCGACAATTTCTTGTGCGTCCAGTGGATCGGAAATTCCAACAAATTTTGTGGCGCAACTCTGATGGAGAAGTTGACACCTATCAACTTAACACAGTGACATTCGGGCTATCAGCGGCCCCCTATCTAGCCATTCGGTGCCTGAAACAACGGGCAGACGACGAGGGACATCGATACCCACGAGCAGCGATGGTCTTACAGCGAGACTTCTACGTCGACGATGTTCTCACAGGAGCTGATACAAAGGACGAGGCACTATCACTGAGAACGGAGCACATAGAATTGCTTAAACTAGCCGGCTTAAACATTCGAAAATGGGCAGCGAACGACCGGGAACTGCTACGAGGACTTTCCGAGCAGGACATAAACGATAAGCTGCTACTAGGCGAATCGCAAACTTTCAAAACTCTGGGTGTTGTTTGGAATTCCTTTGACTATTCGATCCTATATTCCGTCAAAATCAATCCTACCACCTCTCGAATTACGAAGAGAACAGTCAGCTCCGAAATTGCCAAGATCTACGACCCTCTTGGATTACTGGCATCAGTGATCGTTCGCGCTAAAATGTTGCTCCAACGACTTTGGACTTTAAAAATTGACTGGGACGAATCTCTTCCGGCTGACGTACACACAGAATGGAGCAAATATTATTCACAGCTACCTTTGCTAAATAACGTGAAGTTTCCACGTAAAACTATAATCAAGACTGCAGCGGAAATTGAATTACACGGATTCTGCGACGCCAGCGAAAGGGCGTATGGGGCATGCGTCTACCTTCGCACCATCACTCCGGAGGGTCATGCCTGGACACGACTCCTCACTGCAAGGTCAAAGGTGGCTCCACTCAAATCACAAACCATTCCAAGGCTGGAACTGAGTGGAGCACTTCTTCTCACATCATTGGCCACTACAGTCCTTCAAGCGTTACCAAGCAACATTTCTCGGACCGTTTACTGGACTGATTCTACAATCGTTCTACATTGGATTAATACATCACCCCATACGCTGAAAGCCTTCGTCGCGAATCGTGTGACAGAGATTCAACAGAAAACTCACACCTCCGATTGGCGCCACATTCCCACTACCGAAAACCCTGCAGATCTCATATCGCGAGGCCAATCACCCGAAGACTTCTTGCGATCAACCATTTGGCAACATGGACCGGAATGGCTCCAACAACCTGAAAAATACTGGCCGACGTGGAACCCGGTACCATTAGCTGAAATACCAGAGCAGAAGAAGGCAACATGTCTGTCCGTGACTCCGCCTGACCACAGTCTACTGGACTGGAGAGATTTTCTTCTTGGCCCAAGCTGATAAGAATTGCCGCTCGTTGCTTCCGATGGAGACAAAAACAGGATCGGGGGGGACCTCTAACCACACATGATTTAACCAATGCGCATAACAAATTGGTCAAATTGTTACAGCTCTGCTATTTTCCAGATGAAATACGTACTCTCCGAACAGATCGAAATTCTGCAGTGAAGGGGAAGGTGCAACGACTCAATCCATTTCTGGACAAGGACGAGATATTGCGAGTCGGAGGCCGACTCAGTCACTCACCAATGCCCTTCACTCAGAAACACCCAATCATTCTACCCAAATCCTCAGTTACAGCACACATTATCGAGCATGAACACCTCCTAAATCTCCACTCCGGAACTCAAGCTACCTTATATGCCTTAAGGAGATCTTATTGGCCTATCGACGGCCGTAGTCAAGTTTGGAGCACGCTGAAGAAGTGCGTATGTTGCTGCCGAGCCAATCCACCTCCAGTGGATTACGTACTGGGCGACCTTCCAGCTGCACGGATAACGGAATCTCGTCCATTTACCAACGTCGGAATTGATTATTGCGGACCGTTCTACATCAAGGAACGAAAGGATCGCAACCGACGCAAAATCAAGGTATATGTAGCAATCTTCGTATGTCTTGCAGTTAAAGCAGTCCACCTCGAGCTGGTCACCGATCTCACTAGCGAGGCCTTCATTGCTGCTCGGCGAAGATTCATCGCTCGCCGAGGATTCTGTGTAACAATTTATTCTGACAACGGTGCCAACTTCGTTGGCGCCAACAACGAATTACGAGAGCTCCGAAACCTCCTGCAGTCCGACGATCATAAGGTAAAGGTTCACTCCTTTTTAGCCGATCGACGGATCGAATGGCACTTCATTCCTCCCAACTCACCTCACTTTGGCGGGTTGTGGGAGGCTGCGGTGAAGTCCTTCAAACGACATCTCAGACGTGTCGCAGGTAACGAGCTCTTAACATTCGAAAACTTGAACACACTGATCATTGAAATCGAGTCTATCTTCGACTCCCGTCCTCTGACTCCAATATCATCTGACCCAAACGATCTTCTTGTCCTTACTCCCGGTCACTTCCTCATCGGAGATGCATTAACAAGCTTTCGAGAACGAGATTTCCGGGACACTCCATCCAATCGTCTCTCCAGCTGGCAACACATTCAAAGGGTCAAACAACATTTCTGGCGCCGCTGGCATCGAGAGTACCTGAACGAGCTAAACATCCGAAACAAATGGAGCAAGGGCAGTCACGACATCCGAGAAGGCACCGTAGTAGTCCTCAGGGAGGATAACGTACCATCCATGCAATGGCCTTTGGGCCGCGTGATCAAGGTCCATCCAGGAGTCGACGGAATCATACGGACCGCTACCGTGCAGACGGCAACAACTACCCTGGATCGTGGCGTCAAAAGACTGGTCCCCTTACCCATTCACCCAGATCCAGACGAGTCCGACCACCCACACGGAGCGAAGGAGATTCGTCAGCGACGCACCTGACTCCACACCATATCATTTGATCGGTACCCTCTCAACGGGGGGAGGATGTTACGCCACGAGGCTTAACACAGGCTGTATTTTCTAACCGTCACTCGCGGCCCTACAATGTCTCAGTCAGATCGTCTTATCTGACCGCCGGATCATATACAATGTATCGACGAGCGCATAGCTATCGCCAAGCAGCGAGTTCTCGAAACGTCGAATTTGGTCCGTTACGTTTTCCACGCAAGAACAGACATACGTGATCATAGGCGCGAACGGTGGCGTGACCTAAGTATAGTGGGGGTCGTCTTAAAGATGAGACAAAGAAATCATCTAAAGTCGATCAGTTCCTTGTGACGCGTCGAACGTTACACATTGAATCGAATCTAACACATAACGTCTGTCTCAAGCTGTTGCTTGTGCGATAGGTCTCGTTATAAGCAAACCGCTAAACAAACCTTGACTGTTATCTTTTTCGTTTATAATTGTTGATCTTTGACTGAACTTGTTGTTTCGTTATTTTTATTAAACTTTTATCAACCAACCCAGTATAGTTGTTCGTATACACTCAAACCTAACCACCTCTATTCTGGTAATAGAAATAGAGGATCAATCAGTTAGTGGCGTCGATTGTTTAATAGTAACGAGAATTTATGACTCTCGTTGACGCGTTATCCAGCGTTCGCGTCTCTCCGCGAACGGTTGAAACACACTATGTTTCATGAATTTATTTGCTAACGGTATTGAAACAAATAACAAGCAGAGGACGAACTATGCGTGAACTGTTTTGCCAACGAGTACGCTTCCAATATTTTCTGTTTGAGAAAACACACTTGTTGCTGTTGCAACTCCAAATATTTTTACAGCCGACGCCTTTGCCATGAATCATCGGCTAACATATAAAATAGAGAAAAGCCATAGTTGATTGTAATGGAAATTTAGAAAACCTCAAACTCGATATAGAAGGGAAAAATAAAGGAAAGGAAGGGAGAGATAATTGGAAGCTTGGGGCCAGGTTTAATTCACTGAAACCGGGCTGCTTGTGTCATCACAAAACAGAATTGCCAGTACGTCATTTCTGTGCTCCCGTCCTCGTATAAACGGTTTCACTCGTTAAGAAAAAACTCGTTAAAAAAAAATAGGCGGTGAAGAGAGAAAAAAGCAGACAGAGAGCGCTTTTAAAAAGCTGACGAAGCGTGTGTCACGTAAAATAAAAGAAAATTTAAAAGAAAGAAGAAAACTTTATTTTTCCTTCGTTTATACACTTATAAGACACTTCTGAGCTCTAGCCGTGACCGTACGAGACTGAGTCTCTTACAATCTTTTTACTTTCGGTGACATCTGTTCCCTCATTATCCCCACTACCCTGTAGGCGTACGTGACCGTTGCTACGCTTCTAGAACATTTTGTGGAAGGACCGTTAGTCCATAAATGAATCCTCAGGTACTCCGGCAATATACATTGTCGCCAAGGTCGCCATGTGTTTCCCTCATCGGTCCATCGGGTTCGAAGTATGCCAACCGGGACACCATCCTGCCCGCGGTGTGTGTGTGTGTGTCCTGGTCTCTGATGTGATTTACGTTACACGTGCGTTGCCACAACGAGACACACGGTGCTATTTGTCGTTTTAAATTGCGCCGCAACTTGTTTTTGAGATCTTTGCTAGAGACACGTCAAAAAAAACACGTTGGAAGTATATTTCTTGTTTTTGTGGAATTTAGCTGGAAAATGAAAAATAACGTAAAACATGTACTTACGACTTACAGGGTAATTGAATGTATACACTGTAATAACCAGCGATTTAAGGCTTTAAAAGATCGAAAGAAAAGAAAAGAAAAGAAGAAAGATAATATGTTGTGGCAGTCTAACTCGATCTAAGGAAATAGAGAGGGAGGGGGGGGCAAAGCTTGTTAATCTGGAAAGAATACAAGCATCAGTTTCAAGCACTTACAGGGAATCAAGCGAGCTTGTTAAGGTCGTAAGTTGGACAATTACCCCGTGTTAGGTTCAATCAGCTTAGTCCTACACAAAACTGATCCAATCATGCGAAAACAAATGTATTCTGATTTTTGTCGCAGATATTTCTGGTCTACGCACTCCAGTGCCCGCACAACTCATATTGAAACGCCTGATTTTCCCATATTCTACAGCGATAACATTACCTGATTTTTTACAACCATGAAGGACTCGAAAATACTTGCAATCTTCATCTGTTTGCAAATTATTTTCGTCACTTTCGTCCCGTCAGGGGCTGGTAAGTTGATACTGATTAATTATACCATCGAAATTCTATATAATGGCTACAAAAAATATTTGCATCATCACCCTCATTTCCTAATGAAGCGCGTTTTTTTTACCAAGTTTTATATTTCATTTCATAGTATCAAATCTCTGTAGTTACACGAAAGTATTAAATGATAGGAAACTTGATATACACGAATTTAATTAATTAATAAGTTACCGTTAATTAATAAGTACACCGTTAACGCTTGCATGCTGGTCGTTAAAACACATGCTGCGCGAATAGGGTACACAGCGATTCATTTAACTCGCCTTGAATTAGTTTTAGAAAGACAAACATGGACAGGGATAATTTTTGTCACGAGCCGTTTAATTTATTCGTTCATTAGAACGAATTAATTTACACCTGCTGAGATCGCGATTGATGTGACAAATTCGAAATCTTGTTACATATAAATATTTTTAAACAACCACGTCGTAAGCTTTGTATATTTTTGAATCGCAACGAAACTGTTCAGAGAAATGCTGAAATTATTAATTAGAAAAGGAGATTTCTACGGATCGTTGTAAAAGTGTCAGGGAAAATATTCGTGAAACAGTTACGTTGTTACAAGTTCTACAAGAAGAAATATTGAAAATCACGTTCCACTTATTCAGTTGCGCGTGTAAAAGGTATCTTGCGTTCGCGCAAAAAATCTCTGAAGGATACATGCTTTATAATAATTGGAGTGTCGAAGTTGTTACGCGGATCGGCGTACACGTACCTTTTAATGAAACTAGGTTACCCATTCGTTATTCGTTCCTAATTTTCAGCTTCACGATTTTTACGCAATAAAATTTTATACACCTGTTCGGTTTATAAATGATTCAATTCAAATTTAACAGAATTAAAGTTGAAATAATCATTTGTACTTCATTAAAAGGTTCTTTCAGCATCTCGTTTTAATATTTTTATTGGTAATATTTTGTTGATCGTTATATATAAATGGAGTTTTTCAAAGGAGAGACATTTTAAGGTAGGAAATGGACATACATTTATAATAAGAATTCAGAAGAAAGAATATTTCATACAGAAAGAAATATTCCGTATGTATAAATAACTACGCTCTGAATTTTATATGTATCGGATATTCCTTCTGGTTAATGTATCTGATGTTTTTTCACGCGAGATAGCGTATATTTGCATCTATATGTCTCTTCGTTTCTCAGTAGTAAAACTTAGCATTCCTGCGGCTGATAAGTAGTTACGCACTGACAACGAGAAACATAAAATGAGTAAGAAGCATGAGACATTCTATAAGAAAAATATAGTTGTTTTTATCTTTCATTGCATATTCGTCAGAATATTGTTAATAAATATTTAAGTTAAGATTTCAGTTGAAATAAATACATAGGATTAGACATTTATTTATATATGTATCTATGAACGCATTTGACATAAAATTTTGATAACGACTAAAATTATATATTCTGATATTAAATTAATTTAATGAGAATAAAAAACTAATTTTTTTAAACAAGATTTTGTATAAAGTTATATTTATTAGGAAAAGTTCGTTCATCCCTTTATAATATGATAGGATTAGACTCATAGCTGTGTAAATCATTTCATGGAATAGTATATGTGTGCGTGTGTGTTCTAAGTTTTTACTATAAAAATGCTAAATGTACTAGGAGACGTTTTTAAAAATTCATACATTTTTCTTCATCAAACATATCAATCGTTATATTGAAAAGTTAATTATCTTTTATTTGTTTCGAGCTGCACATTGATTGAGACATTCGTGTTGGTTATAATTGCGAATTTAACGCAACGAAGTTGTTTGAATCCCTTGCAAGCATGTAAATATATCTTCGAATTAATTGGTCAATTACTTGAGGTTGGAATTGAAAGAAAGGGAAAGGTGGAGGAGAAGTCTTGCGTTTGAATGCGGGACGCTTTTAAAGCCCACAGTTCGCTGAAATTGCCAGAGAATTCAATTAAATGGCAAATTAAACCATTGAACTGAATCTGTTTCCAATCGCGAGCTTAGAAATTCTATCCTTTGAATTTTTATATCAGTCAACTTTCTTTTTGTACGTACGGTAACGAATATAATTCATGAATTAATGAAGTATGTAATTGGATGAAAGTTCTTCTTCCTGGATTCAGTTTAGACTAAGAAAAATTATATAATAACGAAATTATCAACTTAAAATTGATAGAGTGTGATAGTTTTTTTTTTTTTTTTTTTTTTTTTTTTTTTGCGTGAGGAGGGGAAAATGCTGTTACGCATACCCAGTGATCCGCATCACTGGGTTATGTGGGACTCGGGCGGATGTTGTTGCCATACCCACTAAAAACCCCTCCTCCTTTTTCCTTTACTTTGAGGACAGACAACCCCGGTAAAACCTGTCGGCAGTCATCAGGGTTGTCCTTTCATGCCCCGTTGTATCTTCTTCTTCAGGCAGTTATTCTGTATATTCTGTATTGCTCTCGTCATCTTCTCAGCTAGTTCAGAATACTGGGCTGATCTCCTTCTGTGGTTCTTTGTTGTCTTGTATCTCTGCCTTCACTGCTCCGCGTAGTTGTTGTTGCTCTCGTTCTCCTCTTTGCTTCCTTCAAGGCCTTCGCTGTCACCCTCCTGTGAGACATGACGGTCTTGCGAAATTGCCTGAATTTATCTCAGCTCTCGTTCTTGGCGGTCACCGTGGCGATCAGATTGTCCACGTCTATGTTCTCGCCAAGAGCGTTCTCCAGCTCAATCCTTCTGTACGTTCACTTCGGGCACGTGAAGAGGGCGTGCTCTGCATCGTCGTTAGGGTCTCCACAGTCGAGACAGTTGCTGTCGCTGCACTTGCCAATCCTCTTTCTATAGACACCGAAACTCCTGTAGAGGTGGCCGTGTGTGCGTTATATATTTATTGGACGTGCGTGATAGCTGTGGTAGTTGGGCCTGGTCCGCTGTAATTGTCACTGGGGGCTGTAGATGTCGCTGCCGTCGTCCGACACTAGTTAGTGTCGAGTGCCGCCACGCTCCCATGCCCGGTTAACAGCTGCATGCTGTGATGATCGATGTCCATCTTCTTTTTGGTAAATAGCAGCGCACTCGGTATTAATTTCCTTGCGCCTCCAGTTCCCCCTTCAGCTCGTTGCCGTCATCCGCGCCGATCTTGGTCTTATGGATCTTGTTCCATTCGTAAGTCTCTCCGAGCATCTTTATCTTTATGTAGATCGGGAGATTTCCGGTCAACACGCAAAGTGCCGCGTGAGAGACGGTACGATATGCCGTCGTTGTTATGCACAGGGCCGTTCGTTGTGCCCGTTTCAGCTTCTTCCTGTTCTTATCGGTATTCGCTAAGCTAATTCTTCTTTCTGAACCGATACTGCCTCCGATGGAACGGGTCCGTTCCGATGCATCTCTCGATGATCTTCTTAAAGCATTTTTCCCAGATCTTGCTCATGGCTGGGAGTATGCTTATCGGCCGGTACGCGTTAGGGAGACTGGGATCCTTTCCCGGCTTCCTTAGCAGTATTACTCTGGCCGTCTTCCAGCAGTCTGGTTCCAGCTTGCTTCCAGCTCCTGCTTCCAGCAGTCCAGGAGTCTTCCATCGACTCCTGCAGCCTTCTTGGTGTTCATTCTTACGGCGGCATCGACGACATCGCCTTCGCCGATGACGACGCTGAAGCTGATGTCTCCTTCTTCTTCGGTCTCTGCCTCTTCGCGGCCCTCGTAATGGGAGGGTCCGTGTCCCATGGTGAATAGCCTCTGTAGGACTGCTTCCACCATGTCGATCGGCATGTCGTTGGTTGGTTTCTTGCTTTTGCATCTCTTCATGACTGTGCGATAGGGTTTGCCTTCTTGCTTTTCTGTATGGATGGAAACGCGTTCGAAAAGTAGAACGGAGTAATTAGCGATGCACGATCCCAGGCTGGTGAATATTTTTCCATCGGGAAAAGTCAGGTCGAGCGATACAAGATTTATATGCTCGTTCTGCCAGTTATTTCAACGTCTGTTACGCGATAGAAAATGAACATAAATGAATAATAAATGTATTACAGCCATAAAGATTGCTTGATGTACGCCACCGTTTTTCCCCTACTTCTCCGATACAATTTTCCTTTTTTTTTCTTTGCCAAACACTTTACTAATCGGTACGTATTCGAATTATCCTCAATTATTCTCGGTTGTTTCCGTTTCCTTTGGATTTACATAAGTACTCGTTTGATGTACGTGCAGAGTGAGATAATAACTATTAACAGCTATAAAATAAGAAGCGAAAATACGTTGAAACTCGACTTCTAGATTCGCGAGACTTTGCAGAGCTTCGAAACTCTCGTGTTTCAAACCTAATAAAAAGTTGTAGAGGGAGAATTACATTGCGAGATCTGTTAAGGAAAATCGTATCGTTCTAATAGGATTATTTCAGCGAGGGAAATTCCGTGTTGCGTGTAACGCGTTGCAAAGCCATGAGCTTTCTTTCGGGTTAATATACATAATCGCCTTATCGAACTTTCCATCTAAACCGTTGCGCTCACACGTGAATTTTGCATTTCAATCTTCTTACTTGCAGTCCAGTCCAGTTTAGTGTGACTAAGCTAAATGTTTCAGCCCTTCCAGGTAGAATATGTTTTATAGAGAGACGTACAACTCTATGAAGGGGAGATCAATAAATTGGGTTATCTTTAAATCACTGACAATTATTTCATCGACACGATTTCACCGACAGCGAATCCACCGGCAATGTCTATCAAAGTTTATGTACCGATACACCGAGTGAAATCACCCACAATCATTTCACCAATATTCTCCTTTGTCGATAATTATCATGTTTGCCACTACATGTTATCGTTGATTATATGTCTTTATTTACACATTCGTTTACGCGCATAACGAGATAAACGAAGAAACGAAAATGATATGTTGTCATGATGTATTGTTAAATTACTAATTAACACGAGTTATATATCTACCTACATGAAAGCTTCTAAATATCAATTATAATTCATGAAAGCACACAAGCTATTTTGCTATACACAAATGGAATTATAAGGAAATGTTACGTGCTAATGATTTAACGAAATTTATTCTTCTGTACATTTGACATTTCTGTATTATTACTTGTGTACTTTCTGCTCTTGTTTACGTCATCGGAAGTAAAATTACGTTAAGCGAATCAGCTAATCTATTTGAGCGATTCAATGGCTCGGTCTTCTCTTATGCGACTACCAAGTAGAAGATAAGTTCTTGGTTATATAACATTTTATAACATCCAAATTAACTTTTTTTTTCTTTTTCTTTTTCTTTTTCTTTCTCTTTTTCTTTTGTTCCCCTTTTTCTATTTCTTTTTTTTTCCTTTCTTTTTTTCTTTTTTTTCCCTTTATCTTTTTCTTTTTTTTTCCTTTCTCTTTTTCTTTTTTTTTCCTTTTTCTTTTTCTTTTTTTTTTTACGTGGAGGACACCAAGCCACTTTTGAGGGGGGGGGGGGACGTGGCGTGGTAGTGAACATCCAAATTAACTGGGGCACTAATTAGCTGAAGCTTCTAGTCAAACCAGGTATCAGTCTTTGTACGCAAAGGCATTCATTACAATCGTTTATAGTTTGAAGAAACACCGTTACAAATTCGTGATATAAGAGAAAGCGATTCAAAGCTCGGATTCATTTGTTGGAACGACGCCGTGGGCAAAAGTAGATAATGGAAAACTTTCTTCCAAGACCAATTGATAGCGCTGACGTAATTAAAATGTGACGATATTGCCAGCGACGTTTCTCCAAATAGACGACTAACTTATTTACGAATTGCCGCAACACGATTGCCGCTGGTGATACGGTTAGTAATCACTTTATTGAATTTTCGCTTGACGTGACATCGTCGAGTTCCTAGAGAGATTCTTCTCCCTTGTAAAACTATGTTTCTGCAACGACTGTATTTGTTGAATTACCGTTCGTGAACAAGTCCTTCTCTTTATTACGTGTAATAGATACTTCTTTTGAAGTTTTAAATTACATTGGTAATTTTCTATAATTTATTACTCGAATATGGTAATTTTTTCTTAAAAAGTTTGCTTTTTCTACAATTATTTTACTACAAAACCCATCAAAAACATGATGTATGTATATATACCCTCAAATATTATCGGTTTATTCTCAAGCTATAGTTCAATTTCGGAAATTGCCAATTAAAATCATAAAAAAAACACAGAAAGTTCGTTAAAATATGCGATTTTCCAATCAAGATATAGAATTTATTCGAGTAATATAGATTACAGTAGCGATGGTGACGGCAACGATGAATGGACTGATTCTTCGTGCGAAAATAAATTGGAAGCGCAGAACGATGCATTGTTTCAGGGAATATCGATTTTCAAGCATGGTTTTAAAGTACGTGTGCGCGTGACTAGGTTTGTTAATTAATGCCGCTCCCAGGTTTTCAATATATAAATGTGACACCTACATATCTTTAAGCTTAAAACAATTGGACTAACAATTTCATTAAATTTAAATCAATATTTATCTTTTTAAACGCAACAATATTTTTAATGACAACTTCACGTGTAAATCAAGTGCATACATATTCGATCGTTCTTGAAAACCTGATTCTCTGCGAAGAGAAAAAATCCTTGAATAAAGATTTGATCTACGTTTTATATGCTACGTTTTACATCCACCTCTTTTCAGATATACCCCTCTATTTAAAATCATAGATCGTCACACTCTATAGGTATTTCCCTGAAAAGGTTAAAGTCGTTTTGTATAAAAGCCAATTCAAAGGGGAAGGAAATTCTGCGAAAAATTCTTTCAGATTTCCCTATGTTTGAGCTCGAATCAAAGCAATCCTGTATAATAGGATAGGATGATAGGATGATTCTGTATTATTCCTTGTGTACTTTCTGTTCCTGTTATTTACAATAGGATGATTATGCGTTTAACTTCTCATAGAATCTCTCTGATTCCGTATGATATCGTCAGTGTTTTTGAAATATGTTATTGATGTCGTAACGTCAACCGTTTCCAGTGCAAATTCAATTTCGAATCGCAATTTCCATGTTTGCGTGGCAAAAGCGTAAAATCGATAACGCACGCAAACATGTCTTCTTTGCTAATGGCGTACTATAAATATAAATATTTGAATAAATATTGCGAATTTCATATTGCTAAAAGATTTATACTATTCGTTCGTAAATAATCGTCGGATCTATATTTAAGTGGAAACTGCTGCATTAGATCTCTTTTCTTACTTAAAATTATTTGGATTGGTAACTTGGATGTAGCATGTAATTTATTCTTCCTTTATAAATAGTGTACAGAAGATACCAATTCAAAGAAATGGAAGGAAAGTCTAAAAGCAAAGAAAATCTACAGGAAGATAAAACGTTCGAGCCTTGCCAGGCTATATAAGATGCTAAATAATTTCATTTTGACAATGGTCCTACATCCTACTATGCATAAATTTAATATTAATATCAGCAGGTTTCATGCCAAGTATTACATCTAACGTATAACCACAAGCCCTGGTTTTAAATGCCTTATAGTAACACCGAAAAGATTATTCAGTTGGATGTCTGACTCAACATCAATATTTTACTTAGAAGATAATACGTCGAGAGCATGTTGGTGGATGGAATGGGAGATGAATGAAGGCTTACTTCTGTAAAATACGTAAAATGGTAGTCGGAATGAATTTTGGCGCTTGGGGACAGAAAAAGAGCTGACTGACACTGTCATACACCTGAATTTATAAAATTTTGAAAATCGATGTAACCTTTGAACTTTATCGTATTCTGTTTCATAGCACAAATTATTCTTCCCGAAATGTACGTTTAGTGTTATAATATATTTGACCAACGGTTCTCAAATACTAGTTTTGCAAAAGCAATGGTGGAATTGGAGCAATTCTTTCTTCTTTCATTCTTTGAATGACCTGGATTTTCGAGTAGTCTAGTGACGATTGATCCGTACAATTAATCGATTTCTTTTTATTACACAAGTGCAAGAAATTCCGCTTTGAACGCAGATGTTGCAACATCGAATGCCTGAACCCCACAGAAGATCCGACCGCATTTAATGTCACTACCGTCGATGATTCACCCAGAAATGGTTCACTTCAGAACCATAGTCCCATATCTGGAAGCGTCAATCACTATGTGTCACATAGTCATATGTGGATGCTGAGCTTATTGATGGTAATTGTAATATTTTAATTTTTTTTATTCTATATTTTCGACTTCTTTTTTCGAGTAGAATCACCAATTTTCCGCTTGTACTATCAATTACCAACCAGCCCGTATGACAAAATTCTATTTTAAACACAAAACTCGCCATGAGTGGCTATTTTGTTTACGAAATTAAACGAATTTAATAAATGAAATGGCAAGGAAGGAACTACAAGTGACCGTCAAACTATTTTTATGCTTGAAAAGTAATTCGCGAAGTAATATAAAATAATACTACTGATTTGTGTCTCTTTCAGAACTTTTTCTTAATCTCTTGTTTTTTCCCTTCAAATTTATTATTTATTATTTATTCGGTGTCACGAAAACCGATTAAATATTGTCAGTTCTCGTTCAATTGTCACTTCAAAGTTGTTAGTTCAAAGGTTCTCATACATCATAAAGCAAGGGACCAAATCTTTAACTTATTACAAATTAAACCTTTTATTGTAATTACGAAAATTATGAAAGTCCCAAGCGAAACAAGTAGGGAACATGAACTGCTCAGCGAACCAAAGAACGGCTCAGTGACAAAATTAATAAAGTAAGGATCACAAATATTACAACATTACACTCTTACATCACATAATAGTTCTCTATACAAAAGATATATAGCGAATCGACTTTTCACAACGATAAGAATCAACAGAACCAATTAAGACCAGGCGAAACTCTCATAAGACAACAATATCAGAGGGATCAAATCAGCGATTTTAATCTATGTTACAAATTATAGTTATCAAGAAAAATTGCTCTTTTCACGAAAATTATGCTGATGACACACTCACAATGCATTTTATATTTGATAGTCGGATGTGCTCGTGGCCATCAGGAGTATAAAGACGACGTTTTTAGAAAATGACAGCGCTGTCGGGTTTTAAAAGCTTTTATTTTTTTATTCATCATTACGAAGATTGTGATGGAAGAACGTAATGGGGTAAAATCTGACTATTCCTTAATGAAGAATGCTTAAAGAGATTCTATAGAAAACGGTGATCGTTTCGTTGGGTAGTTCATTCGAATTTTGATCAGGATTATTGAGATAGAAGGGTCGAGAGCTTCGTGGAATATAAACTTTGACGCTTCGACGCTTCATCTCTTTTCAAACTCACCAGTCACAAACCATGGTTCACTGAATATATCTTTTTGGAAAATCCTTTTTGGATTTTCGTACGAGAAACATGGTATGTTTGACAAGGGATTTTCTTTTGAGGCAATTTAGAGTGACAAAAAGGTCTTTCTGTTAGGTAGCTTGACGAGAAAAATGTTTTATTAATAACGTAAATGGAACGAGTAGTTACGAATTTAAATAGAATATGACCAAATGGAATATATATCTTCTCTTCGACTTTCATAAGCTGAAAGCCCCGTATCTAAATTTTATCTTAATTATTTGAAGCAAAAAGTATGTTTTCTGAAACTTTCGTTTCTCGTGATGAGTACTTTATGATGCAATAAAAAATTTTGTCTGAAAATTATACTCAAGATCAATTTCATGATCCATTTTCTCTAACAGATCTCCATCTTCCACAGCTATAACAAATAATTTTTTCACACTCTATACATTTAACATCGATTATAATTCTGATAATTGAAACACCGAACATCAATGTGTTTATTCACTACGCCAACACAGATAACAATTAACATTGATATATAATATATATTTGACGATATATATCTGAAAGAATAGAAATTTCATTTAATCGACTATATGACCATACTCGGTTAAGTACCAACAACGACTATCTATCAACCTTATCTTACTTCCTCAAAGATATAGAAAGACTTTAAAAATTTCAGCCATGTGATTTGGTCCTTTAAAATTTAGAAGTAATATAACGATAAAATACCATCAAAACCTTTAAATTTAACGCACGAAAACATGTCTTCTTTGCTAATGGCGTACTATAAATATAAATATTTGAATAAATATTGCGAATTTCATATTGCTAAAAGATTTATACTATTCGTTCGTAAATAATCGTCGGATCTATATTTAAGTTGAAACTGTTGCATTAGATCTCTTTTCTTACTTAAAATTATTTGGATTGGTAACTTGGATGTAACATGTAATTTATTCTTCCTTTATAAATAGTATACAGAAGATACCAATTCAAAGAAAGTTCAGCAAACTGACAATATTTAATCGGTTTTCGTGACACCGAATAAATAATAAATAATAAATTTGAAGGGAAAAAACAAGAGATTAAGAAAAAATTCTGAAAAATTCTGACACAAATCAGTAGTATTATTTTATATTACTTCGCGAATTACTTTTCAAGCATAAAAATAGTTTGACGGTCACTTGTAGTTCCTTCCTTGCCATTTCATTTATTAAATTCGTTTAATTTCGTAAACAAAATAGCCACTCATGGCGAGTTTTGTGTTTAAAATAGAATTTTGTCATACGGGCTGGTTGGTAATTGATAGTACAAGCGGAAAATTGGTGATTCTACTCGAAAAAAGAAGTCGAAAATATAGAATAAAAAAAATTAAAATATTACAATTACCATCAATAAGCTCAGCATCCACATATGACTATGTGACACATAGTGATTGACGCTTCCAGATATGGGACTATGGTTCTGAAGTGAACCATTTCTGGGTGAATCATCGACGGTAGTGACATTAAATGCGGTCGGATCTTCTGTGGGGTTCAGGCATTCGATGTTGCAACATCTGCGTTCAAAGCGGAATTTCTTGCACTTGTGTAATAAAAAGAAATCGATTAATTGTACGGATCAATCGTCACTAGACTACTCGAAAATCCAGGTCATTCAAAGAATGAAAGAAGAAAGAATTGCTCCAATTCCACCATTGCTTTTGCAAAACTAGTATTTGAGAACCGTTGGTCAAATATATTATAACACTAAACGTACATTTCGGGAAGAATAATTTGTGCTATGAAACAGAATACGATAAAGTTCAAAGGTTACATCGATTTTCAAAATTTTATAAATTCAGGTGTATGACAGTGTCAGTCAGCTCTTTTTCTGTCCCCAAGCGCCAAAATTCATTCCGACTACCATTTTACGTATTTTACAGAAGTAAGCCTTCATTCATCTCCCATTCCATCCACCAACATGCTCTCGACGTATTATCTTCTAAGTAAAATATTGATGTTGAGTCAGACATCCAACTGAATAATCTTTTCGGTGTTACTATAAGGCATTTAAAACCAGGGCTTGTGGTTATACGTTAGATGTAATACTTGGCATGAAACCTGCTGATATTAATATTAAATTTATGCATAATAGGATGTAGGACCATTGTCAAAATGAAATTATTTAGCATCTTATATAGCCTGGCAAGGCTCGAACGTTTTATCTTCCTGTAGATTTTCTTTGCTTTTAGACTTTCCTTCCATTTCTTTGAATTGGTATCTTCTGTATACTATTTATAAAGGAAGAATAAATTACATGTTACATCCAAGTTACCAATCCAAATAATTTTAAGTAAGAAAAGAGATCTAATGCAACAGTTTCAACTTAAATATAGATCCGACGATTATTTACGAACGAATAGTATAAATCTTTTAGCAATATGAAATTCGCAATATTTATTCAAATATTTATATTTATAGTACGCCATTAGCAAAGAAGACATGTTTTCGTGCGTTAAATTTAAAGGTTTTGATGGTATTTTATCGTTATATTACTTCTAAATTTTAAAGGACCAAATCACATGGCTGAAATTTTTAAAGTCTTTCTATATCTTTGAGGAAGTAAGATAAGGTTGATAGATAGTCGTTGTTGGTACTTAACCGAGTATGGTCATATAGTCGATTAAATGAAATTTCTATTCTTTCAGATATATATCGTCAAATATATATTATATATCAATGTTAATTGTTATCTGTGTTGGCGTAGTGAATAAACACATTGATGTTCGGTGTTTCAATTATCAGAATTATAATCGATGTTAAATGTATAGAGTGTGAAAAAATTATTTGTTAGAGCTGTGGAAGATGGAGATCTGTTAGAGAAAATGGATCATGAAATTGATCTTGAGTATAATTTTCAGACAAAATTTTTTATTGCATCATAAAGTACTCATCACGAGAAACGAAAGTTTCAGAAAACCCCTGGATCGTAAATAATTCGTTCTTTTGAAAAAAGCTGTTTAAAATTTCTTATACTAATCCCTATACTAATTGTGTATACTAATTGTATTTAGTATATTATGTTATAAATAATGGTTAATATAAGTATCAAAATAAATAGACAACAATTAATTAGATAACATCGTAATAACATAATATAATATAATGGGCGTAATCATATACAGTAAAACTTAGAAAATATGCTCTGGATGAATTCGGTGAAAATTATCCTTTGTTCCGTGGTATATATAGGCAAAAACGAATGGTAGACCGCAGCATAATAGTTTCCAACCATCCACAATTGTTCTAATTCCTCACTCGACGTCTTTCATGTTCATTCATGTAGGAAAAAGTATGTTATCGTTTAATAATAAGCTTTTAAGCGTTTAATAACATCTCGTCGAGTAGAAATTCCACACGAAGCAGTGAGAAAAATAATATTTGAAGAAGATCTATGTTCTCAGCTTCGTCGTGTGCAAGAACTTTGTAGGATAGATTGTATCATGCGATGAAAATTTTATACTTGTAAGTTAAGAAAATTGGAACGAAAATTCACGTTGTCTCAAAGATATCTTGTTTTTGGATAGAAATAGTTACTTTACTAACAACATTCTCAATATTAAGGATATGAACATCTTTGATTTAATCAAAGCCGCTGGAATACGCTAGATATTTCATATCTGACTTAAACATGTACTGCGACGAGCGAAAAAAGTAAACACATAAATGTAAAAGACTAATTTTTCAAGTGATCGGTAAAGATTAGGTAACAGTAACTACAAGTTATTATTAACGAAATGTAATAGTTAATTTTCATTAACATTAATAATGTACAAAACATTTTACAAAAATGGACATCTCAAACCATGTTTACAGTTTTGCACATTAATTATACTCGTCGAATCAAGGTTTCAACATAGGTATTTCGTCCACTAGTACTACTTCACGTTTATTATATCCAATAGAATTAACTACTATTTAGGTAAATTATTTTGTGGAATGGTCAAATAATGCTCTTTTCTCATTATACCTTCGACATTCGCTTTCTACATAAAATCAACGGGCTGTGTTTACACTTTTGCTTGTCACGGCGTATCAAGGAAGATTGAAATGTAAAGTAATTCGCACAAAAAAGTAGATATTAGTATTGATGTTATTGTATTCCATATTTGACCTTAAAATATGAATAAAATCAGTCTAAGTATTAATGAAATTTCAAACATTTTTTCTAAAACAACGGAACTTTCCTTTCTAATGAGCACTATATGATGCAATAGAAAAACAATTTGACACTGAAAATTGTGGTCAAGATCAATTTTGCGCTACACTTATTTAACCAATTTTCATCAAATCGAAGGTGTAGAATGGCTTGAAAAAAATACCGCGATAAATACTTTTTTGACACTTTGTACAAAGGTGTATATCAATGTGTATATCGATACACATACTCTGTATGTGCATATCCGTGGTATATATATCCGTTTTTCGAAGCCAAAATGTCATCTACCTGTTCAAAAGAGCAAAGCAAAAACATTACATAGAGGGTTTGTTACTGTTAACACTCTCTATTTCCGTGCGTAAAGTATCCAACCAGATATCCAGGAACAGCTTTCAGGGAACGAGATTGAATATTTGATCGAATATATTTAATATGGCAATGTTACGTATAACAATATACGTATGGAATTTTAAAAGTCACGAGGGTTGCAGCGGACTCAATTTTAATGTACATTAAACATTTTGCTCATTGATGACCTTACCTTAATTTTTTTCTCCTTCCTCACTTTCTTCTCCTATGCGAGTGACACAGCAAGATTGATAGTAACAAGCGATTTCATTAAAACACAATCTCCTTTTCCATTTGATGAACACGATACGAGACGAGGGAATGATTTAGGAACACGACTTTCGAGCGGTTTCAACAACTATTAAGTTTCATTTATAGCAACGAACACTGCCAAAGACGTAATCAATAAGATTCGCGTAGGTGCCGTAGATGACGTAGATGAAAAACGTAGATCAAACGTAAATGACGAAATTAATACATTAATTTTATTTTAACGCGTTAAAATTACGCTAATGACAGTTGTTCCATTCAATTTGTTCACATATTTGAGCCCTATATGGAACAAAGTGAACGGAACATCTGCAAACGTGTTAACCGGACAACGACGAATTTTCACATCTACTCCACGAAGCTTCACATATATCAATGACCACTACCGTAGTCATGGTCAAACATAGATGACGAAGTTATGTATTGATTCACTTTAACACGTTCAGATTACGCTAGTGACACTTGCGCAGTACTAATTTGTTCATATATTTAAGCCCTATATGCAACAAAGTGAACGTAGCATCAGCAAGCGTGTTAATTGGACAACCACGAATTTTCACATATATTGCACGAAGATTCGTATATAACAATGATCACTGCCATAATCATGGTCAAACGTAGATGACGAGATTATGCATTAATTCACTTTAAAAATTACGCTAGTGACCTTGCGCAGTACTATTTGTTCATATATTTAAGCCCTATATGCAACAAAGTGAACGTAGCATCAGCAAGCGTATTAATTGGACAACCACGAATTTTCACATATATTGCACGAAGATTCGTATATAACAATGATCACTGCCATAATCATGGTCAAACGTAGATGACGAGATTATGCATTAATTCACTTTAAAAATTACGCTAGTGACACTTGCGCAGTACTATTTGTTCATATATTTAAGCCCTATATGCAACAAAGTGAACGTAGCATCTGCAAGCGTGTTATTGGACAACGACGAATTTCGTTTCGCAAACACCGACACGTGATACATTTTGAAGTTACGTGGACGCGAGAGTAATTCGTTCCCTTAAATTGCTCAATTTCCATTTCTTTCGCCATGTATATTCGAGTATTGCATTTGAATTGCAGAGCAGTGGGAAGTAACGGCGCACGTCGTTGATATATCGACAGGAACATGAATTCTTTTTTCATAGGATGAATACTTTTTTCATCGAATTATTAAACGAATCAAGTTTTCAAATCCAATCATTTAATTTCATCGTTTTACATCGAACGTTTCAATCTTTTTTCTTTTAAATACCTTACCTATATTTCATCTCGTTGAATATTCCATATTTTTAATGCTACTACCACTTATTGGTAATTTCAAATATGTAATTATCGTTCTGAAGTTAGAAATTCGAAATAACATTCGTCAGTATATGATTCTACGTTTTATATAGAGTAATAAAAATGATACAATGAGTTTCGGTAAATAACCAATAAAAATTTTTGTTCCTTTTTCTTTTTCTTTTTTTTTTTTTTTTTTTTTGGTTTTATGTATCCAAGGTCGAGAATAAACTATGTGCACGTTTCTTGTATTCGTTTCTTGTATTTTTATGAGGAATTCAGTCTTTTTACGCCACAAGAGTCTCAACGTTTTCGTTTTCACGCCTACGTTACGCTCGTTAAACACGTTCCAACAAGACCATGAATAAGGATAACAGCTTTAATGTTTTCACATGTTTGACACAATGTTTCACACAAAAACGTAGACTAAGAAGCATATGGCAGACCCATAGAACACCGGAGGACAAACGCAAACTAAACAACGCAACTAGAAAACTATCCTAAACTATAAAAAACTACAATAATGACCGTTTTCACAAATATCTCGCCAGCTTGTCCCCCACAGCCGACTCCAACTACTCACTATGGAAGGCCTCCAGGAAACTCACGCGCCTCCCACAAATAATACCTCCAATCCGCCGTCCGCAGGGTGGATGGGCGCGTAGCCCTATAGAAAAAGCCAACCTATTTGCCAAACACTTGACTGAAGTATTCCAACTCCATTCCTCCATAGCTGCAGCGGACGTTACCGAATATCTGCACACTTCCTTCCAAATGTCCCCTCCTATTGAACCCTTCACTTCTTCAGAGATCATAGAAGCAATCAGTCGCCTAAACCCCAAGAAAGCAGCAGGTCACGACCTAATAGGAAATAAAGCAATCAAGGAACTTCCGATAAAAGGGATTGCACTCATCGCATCAATCTTTAACGCTATCCTCCGCCTTCAACACTTTCCCTAGGCTTGGAAAATCCCACTGATCACCCTCATCCCTAAACCCGGTAAACCAATATATGAAACCAGCTTCTATCGCCCAATCAGTCTTTTACCTACCCTGTCTAAACTATTCGAGAGGATGCTCACGAATCGTCTCCTTCCACTCCTAGAAGAATTGAAAACACTCCCAGACCACCAATTCGGCTTCCGAAAACAACACTCAACAGTAGAGCAAATCCACCGCATAACCCACATGATCAGCCAAACCCTTGAAAAGAAAAAATACTGCTCAGCGGTATTCCTAGACATCCAACAGACATTCGACAAAGTATGGCATAAAGGGCTACTCTACAAGCTCAAAAAGATCCTACCTCATCCATACTACTCCATCTTAAAATCCTACCTAACCAACAGACAATTCATAGTTAAATGTCTAGGCGCCACTTCCGCAACATTCCCAATAGAATCCGGCATACCCCAAGGTAGTGTCCTCGGACCCCTACTGTTTTCCATCTACACTGCCGACTTACCTATAGCAAACGAGGTAACAATAGCAACATTTGCCGACGACATAGCACTATTAGCTACCCACGCAGACCCGGCAATTGCCTCATCCACTCTCCAGCGAAGTATCGACACCATGGAAAAGTGGTTCCAAAAATGGGGTTTCAAAATAAACGAAAAAAAATCCTCTCATGTAACCTTCACGCTCCGAAAACAAACCTGCCCCCAGGTCACCATTAACAACACAATAATCCCAAGCAAGGACTCCGTAAGATACATGGGCATGACCCTGGACAGGAGGCTAACTTGGAAAAAACATATCTCAGAAAAAACAAAGCAACTAAAGGAAAAATTAAGAAAATTCTATTGGTTCACGGGCCGACGCTCCAAACTAAACATACAGAACAAAATAATCCTCTACAAGGCCGTAATAAAACCTGTCTGGACCTATGGAATCCAACTATGGGGAACAGCAAGTAATTCCAACATTGAAATACTCCAACGCTTCCAATCGAAAACGCTAAGATCCCTATCAAATGCACCCTGGTATGTTACCAACGAAACAATCCACCGTGACATCAAGATACCTACAGTCAAAGATGAAATACACAAGTCCAGAAGCAGATATAACACAAGAGTCAACAACCACCACAACCCACTAGTCACCCAACTACTGGACACGACGGACGGATCTACATTTATCATATTTTATATAAAATTAGAAGGGACCTTTAAAAAATTGCATGCAACAACACACTTACAGGTACTCTTGAATTAGTTTTTCTACATGTCCGATTATGTCTTTATATGTATATGTCAATTCAAATTTATTTTCTTAAATGTCCCTTAATGAAAAACTAACACTTCATATTAACTTTGAACTTTTGAGTTCTTAGAATATTCTGATTTAGTCACTGGCTGTACCATAAATTCATTTACAGATATTATATTTCCACCAAGAGCTAGTTTTATTATGAGCCTTCCTGCATCATCATCGAATCCTTCTATTTGACCATAATTATTACTTTGTTCTCCAGCTATAATTTTCACAAATGTTCCTTTCTCGATTTTAACTTCTTCCTCTTCTTTTTTGAAATCTGTATTTTTCTTCTGCAATGCTACTTTGTCTGCTCCAAGACCCATACCTTTTGGTCGTAATTCTGGTATGACAGCTGCTACTAATCTGTAATAGTTAGAATAAACGATTGTGAAATAAAAAATGATGTTCTCTGTTTACTTTCCAATAAGTGATGTATTAAATACATATAATTAATTTAATCCAGAGTAAAATTCATACTTTTCATTTCAACCAATTCCCTTTCCTGGTTGCCATCCCATTCCCCTTAACATTGCTACACCAAAAGCATCAATAGGAATTTTTTCATAATCTTCTAACGTAGACTGAAAAATACAAAACGATATTTATAATATGCAAATGTAATACATCTGTGCATTGCACATCAATATGTTGATAACGTACCTGTTCTTTGCCTCTTAATGATTCATCTTCTACTAAAGGTAAAGTTAAATCATTTGTTTTAGTTTCATATTTATTCTTTGACTTAAGTTCCCCAATGATTTCTTTAGTCGCTTGCTCTTCTAAAGTAACAACTTTATTTTCACTATCTTCAACTGGCTCTTTCTTTATTGATATTATTGGCGATGTTTTTCCATTAGATAGCTTTGATTTTGCCTCGTTAACACTAGCGTCTCCTACCTTTTCCTTATCTGCCTTCGGAAGGAAAATGTCTGCATCTATTTTATTAAGAATTCTATCATGCCAGGTTTTTGAACCTAGTAATGGAATAATTAGAGGTTCATCTTTTTTTTCTTCCTCATTGAAATAAAAAAATTGTTTTCAAATATATATATTCCGCTATTGGTGATTTTTATAGGTTAGGTTGAGGTTATATGTTTCTTGATTATAAATTTTACTTTTTGAACTCACCCTATTACTTTAATACCTTTCTCATCAAGGCATTCAATGTAATCAACTTTCTTTTTTTCTTGTGGAATAGCATTTTTTAACACAGGTTTCTTAATAGATTTCGCAAAACCGAAGGAAATCTTCTTTCCTTCTTCTGCCATTTATTTGTTATTTTAACACTGACTTATACATCAATACACATGTATATACTAGACATAAAGATTGATGTCACTTGAATCTACGTACATGAATCTGATATCTTATTATACTTTATTAATCTACTCAAAATTACTTGCACATTACTAAAATTTCATTCCGACAATGTATCAAGCGTCTGAATAAGTGACATTAAAGTAAACATATATCAAAGAGGAAATAAGAAGAACTGACGCCTATGGTTTTCTATGTTGCAGAGCTAGTGCTGCATCATACGGCCAAATGCCGAAGGTGGCTTATGCTAGTATATACCTGCCTATACGTTTCAATGAGAAAATCGATATTATGTGTTCATGTGAAAATTCACATTTCCCTAGGAGCTGTATTTTGATAGATTTAAGCTTCTAATGGAGCATTTTAAACGTATAGAGTATACTATGAAGTAGATAGTAGTGCGGATCATTTTATATTCATAGAAAGTTTGAATGTATAGAAATGTACAAAATGCTCATGATATGCAAAAATATGCAAAATATTCAAAGTAAACCAATCATCAAAAAGTTTAGAAGGTGAAACAAATTTCTTTAATAACACCTAGATTAATTTTTATTTGTTAACAATCCCATATATAACCATAGCTTTCGCCCGGCGCATATACGCGCCCATACATGCGTCAATAAGATAAGAGGAAATAAAAGACAGATTATCGATAAAATACACTAACACATATGTAATACGTGGATATATTACCACTCAGATTACACATATTATATATTATAAGGGAATATGTATACCACGTATATATGTAGAACGAACATTTCAAACTTGTTTATAGCCCGTGCGAACACATAAATGCACGCACACGAACAATTTTTCGAACGATAATTATATTAATAATTTATAACCATTTATATTTTTATATTTTTATATTTTTATATTTTTATATTTTTATATTTTTATATTTTTATATGATAAGCATTTATATTTTTTAAAATATGTTCTTATGGCATACATATTTATTCCACGCTTCATATCTATCCACATCCGTAACTGTAGGTGACATTGTTTTTTAACAATTTTGCTATTATTTCATAATTCTTTAATTCATATTTCAAAGTCGTAACAGATGTTTCTTTTTTTTTTTTTTTTTTCAAGTTTTTCCCATATTGGACTTATTTCGAGCAGCCATGCTTGCTTACAAAGCAATTTTATATCCACGCAAGAATATTTTTCAGTAGATTTTATTATGTGGTTTACAACATCCATATTCTCTAATAACTGGTTGCTAAGGTATAATTTGAACATACCAAGTCGAGTAACTTCATTTGGTAATGATACGTATATTTTCTTTTCAAGGCATCTGCGTAAAGCTGCATCAATGTCCCTAATAATATATTTACAATAAATATTATTGTTCTGTTATATTAATAATAACAAAGGAATATTCCGCACAACACAATAATTAAGATTAAGATAATGAATAATTATGATATTAAGATATTTTCTACTTAGAAAACATTGAAATAGCGTGATATACATAGCAAGGGCAATTAGTTGCAGCCAAAAGAACTACATTAGAATTTTCGTTAGATACTAATCCATCCAATCTAGAAAGAAGTTCTGATCTGAATCTCTTTGCAGGTTCAGACAATGTACAGTTTACTCCTTTATTTGTGCCTATCCAGTCAATCTCGTCGATAAAAATAATTGTAGGCGAAAAATTATAGGCAAGTTCAAATAAAACCTGTTCAGTTTAACAAATGTATTAATGTAACTATTCTATTTATATATGATTATTATTATATATGATATATTCCAGAATCTCTTCTTCATAGACAAAGGAAATCAACTTACACGGATATACTTCTCGGAATCACCTCTCCATTTGCTCACCAATGAGCTGGCCGTTATGTTAAAAAAGGTGCATTGACATTCCAGGGAGAAAATGGGCCTTTAAAAAAGATAAGGTACTTGAGGAGATACACAATGGCCTCCTTAATAGCAGATTTACATTCCTCTAGGCCTACGATGTTGTCCCAATATACATTTAATTTTGTCAGTATGATTTCCTACGACAATACAAAGATGAAATGGCGCATAATCTCCGTATTAATTTCCGTAAGTGTTATGTAATTCGTTATTTAAAGCTTTACTGAAATCAGTATTTACAATACGTATATTAATCGAAAATAACTTACGCATGAAATGTCTTCAATAATCTTCCATAATTCCAGATTGTCTATATAAAGCTTCTGAGCCTATTTTGATATCTTTGATTGCGTGGATTGTTCCATTAAGATGTTAAATAGCTCTCCTCTTCTGATGAAGATTCATCGCTTTCATTGGCGAAAATTGATGTCAATGTCATTGCGAGATTAATATCATCCGTAGCGTCACCCGTCATCTTCTGTTGTACATTCCTCCCTTTCACAGACTCACTTCTCGTTTCTTTAATAACAGATTTGACACGTTTTACTACTTCTTCGAAGATTGAATGATATTGTAATCGATACGTTGAATACGTTGAGAACGTTGAATAGTGTTAAATAATTTAAATTCTTACACTTTGTTCGCATTTGTCATTTCCCTCGTCTTTATTTCCTTTTCAGTTATTTTCTTGCACAATATAGGATATTTTTGGAATTTCATCTTGTAATAATTTTCATATTCTGTAAGAATAATTTCCAAATCGACGTTGTCGCAGACTCGATATTTCCGAGGTAGACGAGCTTCCCGGATTAATACATCGCTAATGTCTACATATCTAAAAAATATAATTTTTAATTCATTGAACAAATTTTATGCTATGAGTACACACTATACGATAATCATCAATTAACTGTTTTATTTCTAGGTAAGACAGACAAAAAGAATGTACTGTCTATTTATTATTATATAAATCCTCGGCGATAATTTTTTGCCTTCTGCCTTTTAATTTCTAATTTTTAAAGTTTGAATTTAAATATATTTTCATTTATAACTAGTTAATCTACGTTATCGATTGAGTTACTCTATAACTACTGAGTTACCGATGTCGATTTTCAAATTTTGGTTCCTTCCCCTCTTTCCGCACTAATTTCTATTTCGATTGGTCGCCGATATTATTCGAAAAAATTGCAACTAAGAAGATATCTAAATATATACACATAATATAAATATATAAACATAATTTTGTTATCTACTATCTTGATACGTGCAAAGATAAATCTTAATGATATATAATACAGCGTAAATGGTTATAAATAATTAATTATTGACAATAATTATAAGAATTATCGAAAGAAAAAATCATAGATACTATGTGCGAGTGTAAAATATCACAAAAAATGAACAACAATTGTGAAAAACGCAATATGGCAAATCAATGACAAAACACACTCATGACTGTCATGGAAGTTCCAAAGTCTTTTCGCAAATTATGAGATATCTTATTTGTGGTACCTTGCAGCGATAAATCACCGTTCATTGTAATAGTTTTAAATGTGATAATGATATCCTTGTATTGACTATCGTTTTTCGATAGTTACGAGAATTTTCGTTTATTACTTTGAGACAATCCGTCACTTCCTTTCTCTTATAAAGTTTCCCTTCAACTCCGTTGAAAACTGAGCATCAAACAGGAGACGAACGATTTGTTGTCATGGCAATGTTAGTTCACACGTAAGCAGGGTGCGAATATAATGATGGAATAGTCGAATCCTGTCTACTGTATAGTAAGATGGATGCGACATGGAAATAGAAAGAGAAGGCTGTATATAAGCATTTTCTGTCCTTGTTTAATCAGGCATGCACACTAGTGGACACTGACGGCGCTCGTTTACCGTTGTTACACATTTCCGGTACAAGTACGCGGGCATTAGAGAAGGACGGAACGGTCTCTCTCTTTACCCCTATATCGCGTTTTTAGTTCGCTCACGCGCTCTGTACTTATATCTATTACATTTCCACCATAAGCAGCGGCCGTGCAGTGACTTACAAAAGTTTCGAACTCGCGGACGTTTAATCACGTTCCCTACTCCGAAGGGGTAAGTACAAAGTTGCTCGTCTCAGTACTCTTGTTAGAAGTTTTATCATCTTTTTCATTTCGTGGCTACAAGTTTTTCCAGGAAATTCTTATCGTTTTACAAGGGCTGTGGGACACAGTGACGTCAGCTATCGATCATATACGCGAATTTGTTGTAAATTAATTAGGAGAATATCTGGAGTTGTTTATCGTTGCCAGCTGTAAAATATTAGAATTTTTCATTCATAATTGTCATATTTTCGACTCTTCCGTTGCCAAGACCATCTTGAAAGATTTTTGGTATGTTCCATCACCCTTGTTAAAAGTGTGCCCATTGGTTAGCTATATTGATTTTAAAAACCAATACGTATATCAAGTTTATTATTTAACAGAAACAAAGAAATTCGTTTTATTAACGAATTTTCGATGTTTCTTCTCAATTTCCTTTAGCATCGAACGAAGAACATTATTTGATCAAACGTTTCATCGTTCAGATTATATTTCGTTTAAAAAGATTGAAATTGATATTGAGATAAAATCAAAAAGTATCCGTTGTTCTCGAACATTCTAGTATTCCTTCGCCGCCCGGGAGAAAGACAGGTATGAAGAAAGAGGATATTTTTTTTTATTAACTTTTTAATATTGATATTTCGACAAATATTGACGTGTGCAGTGAGAAAATCGAGTGAAATTTTCAATAATATCGTTTTAATAATTTGTGAAACGAATTAGTTTGGTTTTTTCCATTTTTATTAGTTTCCGTCAGTGCTGATTGACGCGCCACTCCAGTTTCCATTTCCGTTTCTCGAAATTTCCTACGTCCTTGGTCTTTGGGACTCTTTGCCCAGGTAACTGCATTGCTTCTGGGTACGTCTCACCGTTCGGGTCTCTCGAGCTTTCGGTGTCAGTTGTTACCGTTGAAGGAAGAGAAGCTGGTGACGGATATTATCGGATAAATCGTTTATTCTGGAAAAGTTCGAGTAAGTTCGTTCTGTTTGAATAAATCAAGACATAGATCAATTTTTATCGTATCATCGTGATTCGCCATGTCGTACGTTTGGTTTCGGGATACCATATGTTTTTAATTTGGTACTTTTAATTTGACATTTTACGCCTATAATCGTGACAGGAAGATACTTTCAGTGAATTATAAATATTTTAAATTATAAATTATAAATATTTGTTATAAATTACAATCATACTACGGGGAAAAGTGAAACATATGTTTTCTTGTGGAACGATTCATGTGATAGTAAATTATTCGAAGCATAATAATGCAATTATTTCTGTGTTATTGCTTTATCGAAGCATAATAAAGCATTAAACATCTATACGGTAACATTTACGGACGAATATTGGGGTAATATTATCGCGTCGCTTTAATCTGGCATTTAATGCTTTGATTGCGGTCTTTGAAATGGCATCACAGATGCTGGTATAATATCACACGAAAAAGGAAGGACCACCAAGTGCACCAGTGCGTTGCAGCCATCGGGGGTGGCTTTGACGCCGGTGCCGAGGAGAGGCGCAGAACGTGTTCGATCGACCCGCGAACGCAGCCCGTGCTCGTACTGCGACAGAGTTCGTTTCAGTTAGTCTCAGTCGCTGTTTGCCCGTCGACAGCGTATAGTCGCGCCGGCCAACGATTATTTTTTTCTTTTTTTGTTTCTCGATAATTCTCTCGCAACGTTCTATACGTACACGTTCTATACGTACACCATCAGTTTATCGCGTGATCATTGTTCCCGCTTCCCCTACCTTTTGTCACGTCCTTCAAAGAAGATTTCCCTTCAGTTTTTTGTTGTTTGGGGAAAATTCATCGCTCGGACACATGGATTTATCGACACGACGGTTTATCGAGGCATCAGCGTGATGTACTTTTCAAGTTTCATATTTTCTCTATGATACTTTCTAAGGAGAATTTAGAATTCGAAAGATATCAATTTCCAGGAAATATAGGTCTTTATGAGACCATCGATAGGTTTGAATTTAATTAACTCTCTTATAATTGGTATTTCAATTTTTTAATTCCTTAAATTTAGCTTTCTTTAGACGATATAACGCGGGCATTTTATGATATATCCAATATATTCGTATATATTTTACTTTATACATTCGATAAATTTCCTTGGTTGGCCGGCCTGCAACCCACATACGGCACTTAATAAAAATTTGTTTCGTTAGAGGTCGGTGTTTGTTCATCTTCGTCATAAAAATGTCATGACGTCATATCATATCACAAGGGTTCTTCTGAAAGCTAGATATTCGATAACAAGATTAATGGTCTTCGGTAGCTTGCAATGTCAAGCTTTGAACTGGCGGGATCGCCTTGCTGTCAAATCGCCATTCAGCAGCGACCATATTCTTTAACTACGTTCAAGACGTATATCACGCTACAGGAACCATCAAAGGAGGATAATTGCAAGTTAGTTGCCCCTTAGAAACGAGACAGTTGGTTGTTACTTGTTATCCGTAGTTGGTAGTTGTTCTCCTTAGTCGCCACATATTATAAAGACGACATTCATAGTCACCAGTTGCCTTCGCTAATAGTTTCTTGTTGTCTGTAGTTAGTTCTCGTCATCGCTATGTATTCCATCAACCACGTAAAATTTAACATATAGGATTTTATTCTTTTTTATTCTTTCTGTAGGAAGATTCTTTAAGTAATATGAATTTAAGTAACTATTTTATGATACAATAAAGTGGAAAAACGATTATTTTACGTAACGTAATGTTTTAAAGAACATTGAATTTAAAGGATTCAGATAGATATCTTAAACGTAATTAAACCCTCCATATCGTAACAAATTAAAAGAAATTGCGCAAGAAAGTACAAATACATTTAATGCATAAAACATATATTTAAAATCCAAATGTAGGCGTTGACGCGTGCGTGCTACATGTTCGAAACGTTCGTTACATCCGCGATAAAATTTGTAACGACGAAGAAGCTTAACATATGGTGTGCTTCAAGACGATAGTAAAAAGTGTTGGCGGATTTTTCGAAATTTCTTCCATTCTTAATAAAAATATATTGTATAAATATAGTAAGATTTTTCAAATTTAAATAGTTATAATGATTTGAAACTTTACAATCGTACGGTTCTGTTTTATCCTTTGAATATACCTGTCATTTTCATATCTCCTTTTAACTAAACTAAATATTTGGAAATCCTATAATTTGTACACTTCTATTTGTGAATAAGATCGATGAAATTAACGCGTAACTATGCTTTCAATAATGGCTTCGATGTATTGCTCACCATTATGGCGGATTAACGTCTCTAAGTGATCGACCTTAATCACTAAATGGCAGCCGCGATTCAGTGGTAGAGCCTTACACATGACGGACATTGCAAGCGCTTGTAAGACGTCTATCGTGAAACGTTTCCAATAGCATCGATTACGACGACGGTGAAATCCGAATAGAAATATATATCGCGTATCGCTTCAGTCTGACATGTCTTAAAATAGAATCACAATTTTTCGTTCTTAAATAAAAAAAAAAAAAAAAAAAATAAGAAAAAAGAAAAAAAAGTCTATAAAAATTATATGCAAATAAAATAGATAAATGGATAAATGGTTGTACAAATTTATAAAACAGATATTACAAATATACGTAAATAAATTATATATTTATAAGTTGTTTGTTTAAATATCTGTTTGTTTAAATAAATAAAAGGGATATTTACGACTTACAATGAACGTAGTCCTGTTTTTAGTTTTAAACAAAGCAAAAACGGATAACAACTTTTTAAAATGTAAAACTCAACGCAACAGTGGTTTGTTTTAATTAATCAATAACGTTCAAAGTTAATTAATTTAGAGTGGTTTGTACATTTTGTATGCTCGCCGTATTTTAACGTTTGATGTGTAACGTTTGATGTAGTACTTGATGCCCGAAAAATCGAAAAATAATTAAATTTGATCGTTTCGTCGAATTTACAAGTGTGTATATTCGTGTGAAATCCTATGTGCTTGTGTATGCTGATGTGAAAGGCGGTAATATATTTTTCTTTTTTCGATTATTGTTGTCAACTTTTGTGTGGAATAAATCAATTCCGTGAATAGAAGTGCAATCAATACAGCTTACTATGAAATGATAGCACAACAACAGTACATATCGCCATTGACGTCAGCTTCACAAAATTTCTCGAGTATCGAGGTCGTCCATTTGGGTTATGAATTTATTTCCAAAATGCCACAAGCACGAATATCTTATGGAAATCCACTGTATTTCCACTGTAATTTTTAATAATCAGATTCCATATTGTATGCTACGATTCGAGGAAAATCCGCAGCTAATTATTATCTTTGCTGCCTTTAAATACCATAAATAGTCGTCCGTAAATTTTAAAAGATTTTCTGTGCCATACTTATATTGTGTATTTTAGTCTTAAGGTGCGGGTCGTGTTCAATTAATCGAAAGTGATGAAACTGTAATGGGTCACGATAGTCAAATATTAAAAATGGTCTCGTTGGCTACATTTAAAATCTTTACGAGATATATATGCATAGTACGTTGCTACTAGCAACGGGTAGCGATGAGCAATAGAGAACAGTACCTTCCTTATCTCGTCGTGATTATGTACATACCAGTAATGCACAGTACTCGTACTGAATATCTTACAACATCTACATAGATTTTCAGATTTGTTTCGAATATTACCAGCATAACCATGATAGTAGAATTCTGTTACAGTATTAATTCTATAGTGCCGTTATGCATAATACAGCCCTAAAATGTTTCTACAAATATACGAATATTTTCGTCAGCTACTATATTCCAACCATGGCTTATTATGAAAGGAAATATATAACGAAATTACTTGTTTTTTTAGACTAAATTAGTTTAATTTGAATAATTTTAGTAATTGTGTAGGATCGAACAACAACTTATCATTAGCTTCACTCGAGACTTGATTGCACGTAGCAACGTAATTGCGTTGGAACTGAGGGTAGAAAACAATGTCAACCGTTAGACGCGTCTGTCTGGCGAATGTGTAACGCGTGAATAATAGATGGCGGCAATCACGTGAACCCTACTTATAGCTGTTTCGGCTTATATCGTAGCATTCAACCTAGGGTAAAACGATAGGGATCATTAGAAGTTGAAAGGCCGGCTGATCAGCCTCATTTTGTTCCATTTTTTAATCAAGCGATGAATCGACAAATTGTACAGATTTCGATGGTTATCACAGTTCTCTGGGAATTTTCAAGCGCGGTTCGTCGAATTTAGTCGGATTGGCTACAGACTCTTTTACGAGCAGCTTGAAACTCGATCTAGTTTCGAGAAAATGAAAAATTCGTTTTATCTCTTTGCTTCCCTGTTCCTTCCTTCCTCTTTTTTTTGCTTTTTACATTGCGTTAAGACCGGCTAAATAATATTGATTGCCATGGACGTTGGCTGGTTCAAAATCACTGACATCGACGATAACAAAAGTAAGTTTGATGATCATTTATCTGAGCCGGTGTTATTCGACTTGAGCTCTGCACATTTGTTAATATTATTCTAGTAGGGATGAGATACTACAAATTTTAAATAACTTCGATTAAAATTATATTATAAAAATTATATTACATTAACGTTTAGAAGTCAATAAAGTGGAAAGAATTACGCGAGATAATGTAAATATAAATTACATTACAAGGAAACAATACGGCTAGGTAATTTGAAACATTCTGGCTAAAATTGCATTCTTTCAAAGTTAGGACGTACAGTATTTACAAAGCAGATTAAGTATCAAATGGGGTACTTAAGAAAATTCATGTTATCATTCTTTAGTAAACATTTTCAGGTTATAGCCTTCTGCAAAAGCTGCTTTTCGTTACGTTAACGTATTCATTATTAATATTAATCATATTGTTCTTATCTCCTAGGGGCATAACAATCCATTTTTATATTGTGTTAAAGCTAAATTTCTATTATATTTTCGCAAAATTTTCTTTCGTTTTATAGAGAAATGATAGATACACAGCATTTTTTGTTTTATGTTATTTTATATTAAATTGGAGAAAGGTGGATCGCACATAATTGAATAAAATAATATAATGCAAAAAATATCGTACATCTATCATTTCTTTATAAACCGAAAGAAACTTTTGGAACAACCTAATATTTCTCTCCAACGACACTTCTACGATGTTAAAATATTTGATAAAAATATTTGATAAAAATATTAAGAAATTCTAATATTGATTTAAACGTATCGATTTATTTACTTTTCGCTGCCAGAAATTGTTAATTATGATTTCCACTTGAAAGCGTATTTCATATTATGAGGATAAATGATCAAATTCATCTCTAATATACACGTTAGAGAGTCATTTATAGCTGCAATCCTGTTTACCGCTCATATTCCTGGAACTCGATAATTCACTAGGCGATTGCTTTAACCGTGCAGAATACATCCATAAATAATTAATCGCCATTAATATTCCATCGACTTTTGAAAATCCCTGATGTGATCTATTTCACGTGATGAGAATACGTGTAAAGTGAGGTTATTGCTTGATTATCTTTAGTCGAATAAATCGAGTGATTCAAATTATAATGCGGAAGAAAGTCAAAACTATGTATATTATTTTTTTCAATTTTTATGTATCATTTGACGGAAGGAAATTTCGTAAGTAAGGTTCACCTTCTTTAATGTCAATGATTTTGACATATGTTATTAAGCTCCAAATTCTAAGCAATCTTCTATATATATATATATATATATATGTAGTATCTTAATGGGTCTTAGAGGAAAGGACAAGTAATGATGTTTTGATTTAATAAATAATGTTCGAAGCAACGAAATGATTACGATGCTGTCGTACGTCTTATTCTCATAGACGGCTTCCGACTTCCCGATTCACACTCTTCCGCTTCTACACTCGCTCGCTCTCGCTTCTCAAGTCACACTCTGCACACCTTTTGCATCCGTCTTCTCCGGCTTCTCAACTAACACTGCCTTTAGCGTCTCTTTGTCTTTTCCCGTCCTATCGGACACGTGTCCCGAAACGCCCGTGGCCAGAGTCACGCAGGCCCTTTCCACGAAACTATCCACTTAAAAAGAACCGACGACACATTGATGTACCCGACGATGCCGCGGCTCTCGCGGCATTGTTTATGGTTCGGCAGATATCTTAGGCCTTTTGTCCACGATACTACATATATAACATACGTATAATAGCCAAAGTTCAACTGCCAAGTATACGCAAAGCTTTTATTTTCAATTTATGCGACACCACTATGTTTCATGAATTTATTTGCTAACGGTATTGAAACAAATAACAAGCAGAGGACGAACTATCCGTGAACTGTTTTGCCAACGAGTACGCTTCCAATATTTTCTGTTTGAGAAAACACACTTGTTGCTGTTGCAACTCCAAATATTTTTACAGCCGACGTTTTTGCCATGAATCATCGGCTAACATATAAAATAGAGAAAAGCCATAGTTGATTGTAATGGAAATTTAGAAAACCTGAAACTCGATATAGAAGGGAAAAATAAAGGAAAGGAAGGGAGAGATAATTGGAAGCTTGGGGCCAGGTTTAATTCACTGAAACCGGGCTGCTTGTGTCATCACGAAACAGAATTGCCAGTACGTCATTTCTGTGCTCCCGTCCTCGTAAAAACGGTTTCACTCGTTAAGAAAAAACGAATAGGCGGTGAAGAGAGAAAAAAGCAGACAGAGAGCGCTTTTAAAAAGCTGACGAAGCGTGCGTTGCCACAACGAGACACACGGTGCTATTTGTCGTTTTAAATTGCGCCGCAACTTGTTTTTCAGATCTTTGCTAGAGACACGTGAAAACACGTTGGAAGTATATTTCTTGTTTTTGTGGAATTTAGCTGGAAAATAAAAAATAACGTAAAACATGTACTTACGACTTACAGAGTAATTGAATGTATACACTATAATAACCAGCGATTTAAGGCTTTAAAAGATCGAAAAAAAAGAAAAGAAAAGAAGAAAGATAATATTTTGTGGCAGTCTAACTCGATCTAAGGAAATAGAGAGGGAGGGGGTTGGGGGGGGGGCAAAGCTTGTTAATCTGGAAAGAATACAAGCATCAATTTCAAGCACTTATAGAGAATCAAGCGGGCTTGTTAAGGTCGTAAGTTGGACAATTATCCCGTGTTAGGTTCAATCAGCTTAGTCCTACACAAAATTGATCGAATCATGTGAAAACAAATGTATTCTGATTTTTGTCGCAGATATTTCTGGTCTACGCACTCCAGTGCCCACAAAGCAGTTATTGAAACAGCTGATTTTCGCCTATTCTAGAGCGACAACATCCCCTGATCTTTTACAACCATGAAGGACCTGTACTCGAAAATACTTGCAATTCTCATCTGCTTGCAGGTTATTTTCGTCACTTTCTTCCCGTCAGGGGCTGGTAAGTTGATACTGATTAATTATACCATCGAAATTCTATATAATGGCTACAAAAAATATTTGCATCATTACCCTCATTTCCTAACGAAGCGCGTTTTTTTACCAAGTTTTATATTTCATTTCATAGTATCAAATCTCTGTAGTTACACGAAAGTATTAAATGATAGGAAACTTGATATACACGAATTTAATTAATTAATAAGTTAGTCGATATACAGCCATTATTATTTCATGTGAAATATTACAACGTCAAAAACTTAACGTTCTTGTACGTACAGTATTAATCACAAATTGTAAGAATGTTTACTGATAAGCAAAATAGATAATATGGAAAACGCAGACCTATGGAAAGAGAATTCCTGACATTAGACAGGAATACGCGATTGCACGAAATATTTTATGGTATGTCTGACATGGAGAATATATGCGGCGAAGTACGAAAAATTCATCCTGAGATATGTATACGACCTACGCGGTACGGGACGTGTTATAAATGGTTTTCGCCACTCAGCCGTATTTGAATTTGTGAACACGATCGAACAAATGACGCGACAATTATTAATTGCCGTCTCTGCCTTAGTAACGATTCGCGTTGGAACGAGGTCGAATCGTTCCGATTCCACGCGCGATTAACAAATAATTACAGTGGACATCAATTACTTGGATGACCTTCGTCATTTCAGCTTAAAACGATTAATTTGATCAAACCAACCAATTATTTCAATTAATACAATCTGCACTTTAAATTCGCACGTCTTGTGTATACACACCGGGCCAGAGAAAAGTTTTCATTCGTTCGAGTAGAACCTTCGTAGTCCTTGAGGACGCGTGTCGCTTCTCGTGCACCTAAAGTTTCGCTCAAATTAACCGATTTATTTGAATTCGAGCGAGTGAAAACCTCTTTGTCACCGTGAGTTTGTTACTTAATTGATACTCTTAGATGCCCTTTGCTTTCAATCTCTTACATCCATTCTTAATTAGTCAAGTCGTTTGACTTTTGACAAGTATTTTGAAACCATTTTACTAACACGAACCTACTTTTTTACTTGAGATTATCCGCTATTTTTATTCAAATGTATATGTACGTATATACACTTTTGAATTTTAAACGAACCTTCTATTATACCTATATCCTTTAAGTGCCGTTTTAAGTTTCAAGAGACTTTAACTCGGATAGCTCGACTTGGAGTTCTAACGTATACTGTAAAGCACACTTGCGAAGTAAAACAGCAAACACGATATAAAAACTTTTTGCCCATGTAAGAAATCGAATAACCTATTTCAACGGTGCTTTAATCTCATCGATGAAGCATCGATGCAACGAAGGAGCATCGTGATAGCCGCAATGCGGATCCGTTGAACAAAAATTTCCTGGTACGGTCGTTTTCGTAATGTTATTAACCGTTTTAGTGTCGGATGTTTCAAGACTCCGTATCGGTTTGTGCTGTGCAGCGCGATAGCGCTTCGTTTATTTATTTGCGAGTAGTACCGATCGACGCGATCGCGCTGCCCTTTTTCATCCTGTTTTTTTCATCGAAATATACCGTTCGACGTGCTCGCGCTTCATTTCATCGGTTATACTGGAAGCGTTACAACAAACACTCAAAAGTTTGCGAAATATTTATGCTCTGCGTTTCGTTTGTGTGATAACATTCTATAATGCAGGATTTGGTTTTCCGATTCAAGAGGTAATTTTTTATATTGGTTTTTTTTTTTATTTGGTTTATGATTATTTGAAAAACGAGTAATTACGAGAGGAAACTCTGATATGACTCGCGACGAGCACGCTTGAGCGCGTTGCGAATTAATGATCGTGACCATACATCGTGGCACAATTTACCACGGTACGCGAATAGAGTGATCACGCTGCGTGGCGTTAAAACGGTTAGCGTAACTGCGCGTACGATTGTCGAGTGACAAAGATATTGACGCTGGTAATCGTTTTCAGTGCATTTAGGAGGAAACTGTACTGATTTCGAAGGACGATCTGTCTTACATGGACAGATGTATGTGCCGGGACCTTGGATTTGCATACACTGCATATGTTACAATTCGAAGTCAACATCTTGCGGGCGTCTCCGCTGTTCAATTCCTGCGGTAAGTATATGCTCATTCTAAGAGCAACCAGCTTAACACAACCATGAGAAACTAAAGTACACCGTTAACGCTTGCATGCTGGTCGTTAAAACACATGCTGCGCGAATAGGGTACACAGCGATTCATTTAACTCGCCTTGAATTAGTTTTAGAAAGACAAACATGGACAGGGATAATTTTTGTCACGAGTCGTTTAATTTATTCGTTCATTAGAACGAATTAATTTACACCTGCTGAGATCGCGATTGACGCGACAAATTCGAAATCTTGTTCCATATAAATATTTTTAAACAAGCACGTCGTAAGCTTTGTATATTTTTTAATCGCAACGAAACTGTTCAGAGAAATGCTGAAATTATTAATTATAAAAGGAGATTTCTACGCATCGTTGTAAAAGTGTCAGGGAAAATATTCGTGAAACAGTTACGTTGTTACAAGTTCTACAAGAAGAAATATCGAAAATCACGTTCCACTTATTCAGTTGCACGTGTAAAAGGTATCTTGCGTTCGCGCAAAAAATCTCTGAAGGATACATGCTTTATAATAATTGGAGTGTCGAAGTTGTTACACGGATCGGCGTACACGTACCTTTTAATGAAACTAGGTTACTCATTCGTTATTCGTTCCTAATTTTCAGCTTCACGATTTTTACGCAATAAAATTTTATACACCTGTTCGGTTTATAAATGATTCAATTCAAATTTAACAGAATTAAAGTTGAAATAATCATTTGTACTTCATTAAAAGGTTCTTTCAGCATCTCGTTTCAATATTTTTATTGGTAATATTTTGTTGATCGTTATATTTAAATGGAGTTTTTCAAAGGAGAGACATTTTAAGGTAGGAAATGGACATACATTTATAATAAGAATTCAGAAGAAAGAATATTTCATACAGAAAGAAATATTCCGTATGTATAAATAACTACGCTATGAATTTTATATGTATCGGATATTCCTTCTGGTTAATGTATCTGATGTTTTTTCACGCGAGATAGCGTATATTTGCATCTATATGTCTCTTCGTTTCTCAGTAGTAAAACTTAGCATTCATGCGGCTGATAAGTAGTTACGCACTGACAACGAGAAACATAAAATGAGTAAGAAGCATGAGACATTCTATAGGAAAAATAAACTTGTTTTTATCTTTCATTGCATATTCGTCAGAATATTGTTAATAAATATTTAAGTTAAGATTTCAGTTGAAATAAATACATAGGATTAGACATTTATTTATATATATATCTATGAACGCATTTGACATAAAATTTTGATAACGACTAAAATTATATATTCTGATATTAAATTAATTTAATGAGAATAAAAAACTAATTTTTTTAAACAAGATTTTGTATAAAGTTATATTTATTAGGAAAAGTTCGTTCATCCCTTTATAATATGATAGGATTAGACTCATAGCTGTGTAAATCATTTCATGGAATAGTATATGTGTGCGTGTGTGTTCTAAGTTTTTACTATAAAAATGCTAAATGTACTAGGAGACGTTTTTAAAAATTCATACATTTTTCTTCATCAAACATATCAATCGTTATATTGAAAAGTTAATTATCTATTATTTGTTTCGAGCTGCACATTGATTGAGACATTCCTGTTGGTTATAATTGCGAATTTAACGCAACGAAGTTGTTTGAATCCCTTGCGAGCATGTAAATATATCGTCGAATTAATAGGTCAATTACTTGAGGTTGGAATTGAAAGAAAGAGAAAGGTGGAGGAGAAGTCTTGCGTTTGAATGCGGGACACTTTTAAAGCCCACAGTTCGCTGAAATTGCCAGAGAATTCAATTAAATGGCAAATTAAACCATTGAACTGAATCTGTTTCCAATCGCGAGCTTAGAAGTTCTATCCTTTGAATTTTTATATCAGTCAACTTTCTTTTTGTACGTACGGTAACGAATACAATTCATGAATTAATGAAGTATGTAATTGGATGAAAGTTCTTCTTCCTGGATTCAGTTTAGACTAAGAAAAATTATATAATAACGAAATTATCAACTTAAAATTGATAGAGTGTATAGTTTTTTTTCTTTTTTTTTTTTTTTGCGTGAGGAGGGGAAAATGCTGTTACGCATACCCAGTGATCCGCATCACTGGGTTATGTGGGACTCGGGCGGATGTTGTTGCCATACCCACTAAAAACCCCTCCTCCTTTTTCCTTTGCTTTGAGGACAGACAACCCCGGTAAAACCTGTCGGCAGTCATCAGGGTTGTCCTTTCATGCCCCGTTGTATCTTCTTCGTCGGGCAGCTATTCTGTATATTCAGTATTGCTCTCGTCATCTTCTCAGCTAGTTCAGAATACTGGGCTGATCTCCTTCTGTGGTTCTTTGTTGTCTTGTATCTCTGCCTTCACTGCTCCGCGTAGTTGTTGTTGCTCTCGTTCTCCTCCTTGCCTCCTTCAAGGCCTTCGCTGTCACCCTCCTGTGAGACATGACGGTCTTGCGAAATTGCCTGAATTTATCCCAGCTCTCGTTCTTGGCGGTCACCGTGGCGATCAGATTGTCCACGTCTATCTTCTCGCCAAGAGCGTTCTCCAGCTCAATCCTTCTGTCCGTTCACCTCGGGCACGTGAAGAGGGCGTGCTCTGCATCGTCGTTAGGGTCTCCACAGTCGAGACAGTTGCTGTCGCTGCTCTTGCCAATCCTCTTTCTATAGACACCGAAACTCCTGTAGAGGTGGCCGTGTGTGCGTTATATATTTATTGGACGTGCGTGATAGCTGTGGTAGTTGGGCCTGGTCCGCTGTAATTGTCACTGGGGGCTGTAGATGTCGCTGCCGTCGTCCGACACTAGTTAGTGTCGAGTGCCGCCACACTCCCATGCCCGGTTAACAGCTGCATGCTGTGATGATCGATGTCCATCTTCTTTTTGGTAAATAGCAGCGCACTCGGTATTAATTTCCTTGCGCCTCCAGTTCCCCCTTCAGCTCGTTGCCGTCATCCGCGCCGATCTTGGTCTTATGGATCTTGTTCCACTCGTAAGTCTCTCCGAGCATCTTTATCTTTATGTAGATCGGGAGATTTCCGGTCAACACGCAAAGTGCCGCGTGGGAGACGGTACGATATGCCGTCGTTGTTATGCACAGGGCCGTTCGTTGTGCCCGTTTCAGCTTCTTCCTGTTCTTATCGGTATTCGCTAAGCTAATTCTTCTTTCTGAACCCATACTGCCTCCGATGGAACGGGTCCGTTCCGATGCATCTCTCGATGATCTTCTTAAAGCATTTTTCCCAGATCTTGCTCATGGCTGGGAGTATGCTTATCGGCCGGTACGCGTTAGGGAGACTGGGATCCTTTCCCGGCTTCCTTAGCAGTATTACTCTGGCCGTCTTCCAGCAGTCTGGTTCCAGCTTGCTTCCAGCTCCTGCTTCCAGCAGTCCAGGAGTCTTCCATCGACTCCTGCAGCCTTCTTGGTGTTCATTCTTCCGGCGGCATCGACGACATCGCCTTCGCCGATGACGACGCTGAAGCTGATGTCTCCTTCTTCTTCGGTCTCTGCCTCTTCGCGGCCCTCGTAATGGGAGGGTCCGTGTCCCATGGTGAATAGCCTCTGTAGGACTGCTTCCACCATGTCGATCGGCATGTCGTTGGTTGGTTTCTTGCTTTTGCATCTCTTCATGACTGTGCGATAGGGTTTGCCTTCTTGCTTTCCTGTATGGATGGAAACGCGTTCGAAAAGTAGAACGGAGTAATTAGCGATGCACGATCCCAGGCTGGTGAATATTTTTCCATCGGGAAAAGTCAGGTCGAGCGATACAAGATTTATATGCTCGTTCTGCCAGTTATTTCAACGTCTGTTACGCGATAGAAAATGAACATAAATGAATAATAAATGTATTACAGCCATAAAGATTGCTTGATGTACGCCACCGTTTTTCCCCTATTTCTCCGATACAATTTTCCTTTTTTTTTTCTTTGCCAAACACTTTACTAATCGGTACGTATTCGAATTATCCTCAATTATTCTCGGTTGTTTCCGTTTCCTTTGGATTTACATAAGTACTCGTTTGATGTACGTGCAGAGTGAGATAATAACTATTAACAGCTATAAAATAAGAAGCGAAAATACGTTGAAACTCGACTTCTAGATTCGCGAGACTTTGCAGAGCTTCGAAACTCTCGTGTTTCAAACCTAATAAAAAGTTGTAGAGGGAGAATTACATTGCGAGATCTGTTAAGGAAAATCGTATCGTTGTAATAGGATTATTTCAGCGAGGGAAATTCCGTGTTGCGTGTAACGCGTTGCAAAGCCATGAGCTTTCTTTCGGGTTAATATACATAATCGCCTTATCGAACTTTCCATCTAAACCGTTGCGCTCACACGTGAATTTTGCATTTCAATCTTCTTACTTGCAGTCCAGTCCAGTTTAGTGTGACTAAGCTAAATGTTTCAGCCCTTCCAGGTAGAATATGTTTTATAGAGAGACGTACAACTCTATGAAGGGGAGATCAATAAATTGGGTTATCTTTAAATCACTGACAATTATTTCATCGACACGATTTCACCGACAGCGAATCCACCGGCAATGTCTATCAAAGTTTATGTACCGATACACCGAGTGAAATCACCCACAATCATTTCACCAATATTCTCCTTTGTCGATAATTATCATGTTTGCCACTACATGTTATCGTTGATTATATGTCTTTATTTACACATTCGTTTACGCGCATAACGAGATAAACGAAGAAACGAAAATGATATGTTGTCATGATGTATTGTTAAATTACTAATTAACACGAGTTATATATCTACCTACATGAAAGCTTCTAAATATCAATTATAATTCATGAAAGCACACAAGCTATTTTGCTATACACAAATGGAATTATAAGGAAATGTTACGTGCTAATGATTTAACGAAATTTATTCTTCTGTACATTTGACATTTCTGTATTATTACTTGTGTACTTTCTGCTCTTGTTTACGTCATCGGAAGTAAAATTACGTTAAGCGAATCAGCTAATCTATTTGAGCGATTCAATGGCTCGGTCTTCTCTTATGCGACTACCAAGTAGAAGATAAGTTCTTGGTTATATAACATTTTATAACATCCAAATTAACTTTTTTTTTCTTTTTCGTTTTCTTTTTCTTTCTCTTTTTCTTTTTTTTCCTTTTTCTTTTTCTTTTTTTTCCTTTCTCTTTTTCTTTTTTTTTCCTGTTTCTTTTTCTTTTTTTCTTTACGTGGGGGAAATCCGCTCGGACACGAAACCACTTCTTAAGTGGCGTGGTAGTGAACATCGAAATTAACTGGGGCACTAATTAGCTGAATTACATTGGTAATTTTCTATAATTTATTACTCGAATATGGTAATTTTTTCTTAAAAAGTTTGCTTTTTCTACAATTATTTTACTACAAAACCCATCAAAAACATGATGTATGTATATATACCCTCAAATATTATCGGTTTATTCTCAAGCTATAGTTCAATTTCGGAAATTGCCAATTAAAATCATAGAAAAAAAAAAAAAAAAAACACAGAAAGTTCGTTAAAATATGCGATTTTCCAATCAAGATATAGAATTTATTCGAGTAATATAGATTACAGTAGCGATGGTGACGGCAACGATGAATGGACTGATTCTTCGTGCGAAAATAAATTGGAAGCGCAGAACGATGCATTGTTTCAGGGAATATCGATTTTCAAGCATGGTTTTAAAGTACGTGTGCGCGTGACTAGGTTTGTTAATTAATGCCGCTCCCAGGTTTTCAATATATAAATGTGACACCTACATATCTTTAAGCTTAAAACAATTGGACTAACAATTTCATTAAATTTAAATGAATATTTATCTTTTTAAACGCAACAATATTTTTAATGACAACTTCACGTGTAAATCAAGTGCATACATATTCGATCGTTCTTGAAAACCTGATTCTCTGCGAAGAGAAAAAATCCTTGAATAAAGATTTGATCTACGTTTTATATGCTACGTTTTACATCCACCTCTTTTCAGATATACCTCTCTATTTAAAATCATAGATCGTCACACTCTATAGGTATTTCCTTGAAAAGGTTAAAGTCGTTCTGTATAAAAGCTAATTCAAAGGGGAAGGAAATTCTGCGAAAAATTCTTTCAGATTTCCCTATGTTTGAGCTCGAATCAAAACAATCCTGTATAATAGGATAGGATGATAGGATGATTCTGTATTATTCCTTGTGTACTTTCTGTTCCTGTTATTTACAATAGGATGATTATGCGTTTAACTTCTCATAGAATCTCTCTGATTCCGTATGATATCGTCAATGTTTTTGAAATATGTTATTGATGTCGTAACGTCAACCGTTTCCAGTGCAAATTCAATTTCGAATCGCAATTTCCATGTTTGCGTGGCAAAAGCGTAAAATCGATAACGCACGCAAACATGTCTTCTTTGCTAATGGCGTACTATAAATATAAATATTTGAATAAATATTGCGAATTTCATATTGCTAAAAGATTTATACTATTTGTTCGTAAATAAATCGTCGGATCTATATTTAAGTGGAAACTGCTGCATTAGATCTCTTTTCTTACTTAAAATTATTTGGATTGGTAACTTGGATGTAACATGTAATTTATTCTTCTTTTATAAATAGTGTACAGAAGATACCAATTCAGAGAAATGGAAGGAAAGTCTAAAAGCAAAGAAAATCTACAGGAAGATGAAACGTTCGAGCCTTGCCAGGCTATATAAGATGCTAAGTAATCTTCCTAGTCCTGCAGTTCTTTCTATTTCGATCAATAATTATTGGTATATGTTAGGAATGCAATTAGAATTTTTGTCCTCAAGCAAAGTATAATTTCAATTTTGTATGTAAACCAAAATATTAAATATCAAATAACCATCAAATAAAATTATATTGTATGGACTACTGTTTCTTTAAATATTTGAATATTTGGTAAATATTGTTTATTTAAATATTTTAAATTGCATGGAAAAAAAATGATGCAAATAAATCATAGGGCATTTTAACTAAAGAGACCAATATCTATTTAACTGTGATTAAATCGTCACCGTTTAACGCTCTGTCTCTTTTATTAACTGTGCCTTGTTAAACTACAGAAGATTACAGAGGATGCGTTTTTTTGATAAACAAACGTTCTGACAAATACGGCAGCAAAATCAGATATATAGATTCTTACAACAGCAGTTATATTCTATGAATTCCGTTTTTCAGAAGCTTTATTTGTGAAACGACAATTCGCCAGAGTACGGATTCACTGTAGTTATAGCTGTAGGATCTCTATCTAGTTGACAGATCTGCTTTACGTAAAGAATTCCTGTCTCTTGTTCTACCTTATCGCGATTCTTTCCTCACCTTATACGCTTTGTCGAGGAAAGTAATATCGCTACATATCTCGGCTCCGGTTACAATAATTAGTTTCCGCCTAAACTGTTAGAACCACGTAGCACGCACTCTACTCTCGTTTTTTAAACATTCAGGCCATCTGATCGCATGCGACGAGTTTTATGTTAATCCCGACCAATTACAATATCTTTCTCTCGTTTACAAGGGACGACGAGACTGGCAGTTGCGTGCTTTCCAAAGCAAAAGCCGCGATATCTGCATGATAACCTAACGTCAACCGATTTTGTTGTACTATTCTTAAGTGGACTTCGTTTGTACCACTTTCGTAACAAAAATAGAATATCTAGAACACAGCATTCCGTTATGCGATATTGTCAATTTCTAACATCTGAAACATCAGAGATAATTTTTTCCCTACAGTTGTAAATTTGTGTGAAAAATTACGAACGTAAAGGTGTTTGGCGCATGTACAGTTCCCCCCTCCCCCTCCCCCCTCCAACCTTCATTTGCGTAGACATGCTAGAAAGATCCACTTTTCGACGGTGAAACCGTTAGTATTAGTATTAGTGTTATAATATATTTGACTAATGGTTCTCAAATACTAGTTTTGCTAAAGCAATGGTGGAATTGGAGCAATTCCTTCTTCTTTCATTCTTTGAATAACCTGAATTTTCAAATAGTCTAGTGACGATTGATCCGTACAATTAATCGATTTCTTTTTATTACAGAAGTGCAAGAAGTTCCGCTTTGAACGCAGATGTTGCAACATCGAATGCCTAAACCCCACAGAAGATCCGATCGAATTTAATGTCACTACCGTCGATGACTCACCCAGAAATGGTTCACTTCAGAACCATAGTCCCATATCTGGAAGCGTCAATCACTATGTGTCACATAGTCATATGTGGACGCTGAGCTTATTGATGGTAATTGTAATATCTTAATTTTTTTTATTCTATATTTTGAAATACTTTGAAATTACTTACTTGCGAATTACTTTGAAAAGTAATTCGCAAAGTAATATAAAATAATACTACTGATTTGTGTCTCTTTCAGAATTTTTTCTTAATCTCTTGTTTTTTTCCAGTGCAATCCCTTTTATCGGAAGTTACTTGATTGCTTTATTTCCTATTAGGTGGTGACCTGCTGCTTTCTTGGGGTTTAGGCGACTGATTGCTTCTATGATCTCTGCACAAGTGAAGGGTTCAATAGGAGGGGACATTTATGTTACTATCACGGGGGAATGATCAGAGGAGAGATCAGCCGAGGAATCCAGCTATGAATCTATTGCCCAGGGTGTCCAGTAAGTTGTCAAAGTTGTTAATTGTTATCTGTGTTAGCGTAGTGAATAAACACATTGATGTTCGGTGTTTCAATTATCAGAATTATAATCGATGTTAAATGTATAGAGTGTGAAAAAATTATTTGTTATAGCTGTGGAAGATGGAGATCTGTTAGAGAAAATGGATCATGAAATTGATCTTGAGTATAATTTTCAGACAAAATTTTTTATTGCATCATAAAGTACTCATCACGAGAAACGAAAGTTTCAGAAAACCCATTTTTTTTTTCTTTTTTTTTTTTTTGGTTCTATGTATCCAAGGTCGAGAATAAACTATGTGCACGTTTCTTGTATTCGTTTCTTGTATTTTTATGAGGAATTCAGTCTTTTTACGCCACAAGAGTCTCAACGTTTTCGTTTCCACGCCTACGTTACGCTCGTTAAACACGTTCCAACAAGACCATGAATAAGGGTAACAGCTTTAATGTTTTCACATGTGTTAATTTATTATTTTAGACCTTAAATATTTTATTTATAAAATCTTTATTTAAACAAGTTACCATTGTCGCTACAATAAATCAATGAATGAAATCAGTTTAAATTTAAAATATCATTTCATAATTTCTCGTCACTTGTATCTAAAAACAACAAAAAAACGGTGTACCCACATCGTGCGTAGACGGGAAATTAAAACAGTGGAGCTTAATTGAAACACTGATCATATTCCGCGATTGTAAAACAATAATAGAAAATCGTGTTTCTTTCGAAGGGTATGAAATTGTCAGGAGATTATGCCATAAATGAAATTGGAAACTGGCTGGTCAAAGGTATTAAACTCAATTAAACTGAACTGTGTTATATTGTACAAAGGCTAGAGAACTGCTACCAAATATCTGCTAGTTTAAAGGTGTCCCTTATAAATTATAATTATATTTCAAATTCAATCTCCTAATAATAAGTAAATTAATATTTTACCTAAAATCTGTGATATAGATAACAAAAATAAATTCTTTACATTATTCGTTAGTTTGCAATATAATTAGAATATTCTTTATTTTTATTTTCTGGTGTCTTTGTTATTCTTAAAAGATAAACTGCTTATTTACAAATTTAACACTGCATATGCTATTAATAAATCATTTTATATTTAATTTTGCAACCTTCAGTCATTGTTAAAACTTGTTGACAATACTGTCGGTTAATAGAAATTTCTAAAATCCCCTTGTTTCTATTCGATTAAAGGGTATATTGCAGAAACTATGTTAGCTACAGTGTTAGCTACAAATCACCTGTGTCACTCCGTTAAACTTATACACAATAGTATTGTTTCTTGTTTTCATTTAAAATAAAATATGTTATTGTAGGAATGAAGCAGAATGTTCAAATAATTGAAACAACTTTTTGTCCTATAACTAGTGCCTTTCATTTTAAAAATTAAAAAATTTTTAATCAACGATATTTGGAAGTTTCGATCTAAAATGACCAGGAATTGAAACAGAAAATATTTTGATGCCAATAAATACATATTCTTCACACATAAAACAAATATGAAAACAAAAATCGATGTATATGAATGAATTTTGAAATGGGGAGGAATTATATGATTATACCCATTCTCTGTTGCGTTTAATTGTTTCAATTGATGTCTCATGAGAATTTTCATCGAATTTTTTAGAGATCCTGGCTGTAAGGTCTTTTTAAAATTATAAGAACAGATTCAAACTATAACATTTGAAAACTTGTGCTTACAAAACTTACTTGTTTCTCATAATTATTTAAATGAATCTATTCGGCATTTTGAGTGACCGTCCCTTTATGGCTCGGACGGCACCTCTCCTTCCTTTGGGAAATTCCGAATTATCTGTCCTCCCCGAGCTGCAAACCTGATGACTTAGACAGTAGGGAAAAACATCAGGGAAAACCTCTGGCTAGAAAAGTACGATAGACGAACAAAATTTAACGGCTGATGGGGAGTATCAACAACATACAAGGACAATCATCAACAAAGTGTCGTACCGTGCGGGTGAAATACTGGAGTTTCAATAAGATCTTATAACCATCGAGTTCAGAACATCAAACTTTGTTTGCATAAAGCAAGTGTAAACAAAGTGTCAAATTACACTAACACTCGATCTATTAAATCCGTTCCACCTTGAGCGTTAATTCATTCGAGGTTCGTGGTATCGATCGATCGGTCGGACGTGCCCGCTGGCTCTTTAGTTGATGATTTGTAACAGAATCCTTGCATTAACACAGATTCTCAGAACACACAACTTCACCCAGCAGATATCGATTACAGTCAGTTGTCACTAACAATGCTTTTATCAACAATTTCTTTACCTGTTGATCCTCTGGAAGTTTTAACTATATTATATTCTCTAGGAACAGTAAGATTTTAATGATATAACTTTACTAATGAGATCTTAATGTCATAAACGGTATCGAAACTTCTTAATTAATGTCGTTATCGAAGAAGAGACTCGTAATCTTCTCAAACGAAGAGCACTTGATGTTTACAAGTAGAACTCGATATCTTAGTTTCTTAAAATGTGTTTCTGTGTTTACTTTCTAAATGTAAACTTTATTCAAAACGAGCCGTTCATTCGTTACAGGCCGTTAATAAAATTGCACGTTGCACAAAGGAATTGCCGTTAATAATTTAAGATTCTCTGCTCGTCGTACAGGGTATATATCGTAATTATTCACGACGATCGTAACGTTTAAGTCCAATTCGAGCTTAAAATCCCACGTGAGCTATACTACCACAATAGCCTGAATTTCTATTTGTTCGTTTACTGCCTGTTCGTACTCGGAGCATCCGTTGTAAATTACAGCAAAATCTTCTAATGTGTTCCAGAATATGTCTTCATGGAATTTTAATAATTTATTAAATCTATAGATAACAAATGTAAAACTTACTAATTTATAATTAATATAAAATAAGAGAGCACGAAACTTCCTATTTTATGGACATATTAAATATTTGTAAAAAATTCTGTATCATTAGTATCACTTTAATTACTTTAAAGGATATAATCCCATAAAGCCGTGACCCCTGAAAGAATCGATGTTCACGCGTGACAAATTGGCGTCGTATGAAAGTTCCGGTATGAACGTTACTAGAGCTGATACCAGCTAGGGGCACAGGTATATGTTCTGGGTTCATTATATATTTATAAAGGGCTGCCGACTCAACGAGTGGTCCGGGTAAATTTAAATTGTAAATAGACAGAGATTTCAAGTAAAAGCCTGGATAAGAGCGGATATGGTATGAGAGTCTGTGGTGGAAAGAGGAACAGGCTGCTTTTATTTGTAAAGTTTGAATTTCCTCGATATCGAAGGTGTTTAAGCCGCAAGTGTGTTTCATGTTAATCGTTCGTGTTAATTCATTCGAGACCGAGATTTTATTGTAATACGATTCCTGGGTGTCAGTACGATCTGAATGTTTTGTTAGAATGATACTGTGCTTTTCTCTCTCTGGAATATTCTTTTCATATTTTAATTTTAAGTCGATGACAATCTTAAATTTTATGCCGCATGTTTTTAAAATATAAAATTATATACTATGTTATACTATAATATATTATGTACAGTTATATATATTATGCCTACTGATTGATATGAATTTCTTTCGGTCTCGAATGCGTTAAAACGGAGCGCAAAGAAGTCGAAATTACTTATTGTAATTGGTAAAACATCGTGAAAGGCAGACAGATACAAGAAAGAAGTTAAACTATAAATTATATTTGCGACATTGTTATGTTTTTGCTTTCTTTAAGCCTTTCATCAAGACAGCCGATCTATAAATATTAATCGACCAATTTCTCTAAGCTTGTAACTTCAAATTAATGTTTATATATATAAAGAGTTACGTATTAATCTATCTAAATATTTAAAAAGATGTTTAATGTTATAAATGATGGATATTAAAGATGTTCAAAAGAACGTAGTCTTCGCGTGTTCTTTATCATATCCCTGATCAAAGACATTCCAATATTATTACAATATCCAATTACATATTGATACACAAGATATACAGATTATTATTTATAACATTTTGGTTTTCTTAATTGAGTTATTCATTTAGTACAAATGATAAGTAATTAGTAATAAGTCATAAAAAAAAAAAAAAAAAAAAAAAACGGTATTGTAGTAGAAATATTATAAGAAAACATTTTCTGTTTCAGTGTAGAGTTACTCCTTTTTATAGACAGTGTCGTACAAATCCGTACGTCTTTGAGAAAATGTAGGTATCTGAGCCCTTACTTCCTCAACAACTTTCAAATCTGAGAGAAAAGAAAAACATACGAAGTAATAAGTAATGCTTGCTAATAAATTCAGCAAATACAGAGGGAGCCGGCAAAATCGATGAACCAACGAGACTAAAAGTTAATTACATCATGGATTTCTCGCTTTTAATGTTAAGCTGGAAATTACCGATATCGGTGACCACCATATTTTCCTGAGTTTCCAAATCATAAAGGATTTTCCCCCAGGGATTTGTCAACTGTGTATGTCCCCATGCGACATAACTTGCTGAAGGAACACGAGCCGGTGATATACAGGCGACGTATAATTGATTGTCATTCGCTCTGGAACGCTGAAGTAATGACCAGTGCAGTGGTCCAGTGGTCATATTGAATGCCGCCGGATATATCAGCATTTGGCAACCTAACACAGAGAAACGGGAAATACGAGACCACTGAATTTTAGTTAACTTTGTAGCTGCACAGTCCATATTCCATAATTTATGAATATGCGAGAACAGTCCTCTTGTCGTGCTTCTAATTCTTTTATTTATTTCATTTTCAGCGAATATACTGGTTTTTTAAATTAAGCTCCTTTTTATACAGAGTTACAGATTATATTGATTATATTTTATATAGAATATATTTAAGAAAGATAGTTACTTTCATGCTAGTTAAGTATTGTTCGATTAAGCTACTGTACCTTTGTTCCGATAAATGCGTGCCATTTCCTCGAATCTGATATCATAGCAAATGCCAATACCTATTTTGCAGCCCTTCACATCAAACATTGTTAGGGAATTACCAGGACTGAGTGAATCACTCTCTCGGAAAGTAATCTTGTTGGGAATGTCGATGTCGAATAGATGTACCTAATAACATAAAAATATAGTTGCTAACTCTATTGCTGTAACTTTTGTAATTTAACATCAATGTTACGAACTTCTAAACTTTAATTGTTTTTTATTTAATAACTGACAGCGTTTTTATCACTTTCTTTTATTAAAAAGTTTTATCATTTAATAATATTTGAGAAGGAATATTTTTTAAGAAAAACTAAGTTTTTTCCTATGTGAAAAATTTATATTACAAAACAAATATATTGTACAAAAATTTATATATTATATTACGACAAAAATGTATGTTTCTCGTATCAAAACGTATTTTATAAACCTATAACATATTTTTTAAATTATAGAATTGGTTATAGTACACGTATGTACATATGCATATTCCTAAATTATTCCTAGATAGAGTCACTTTCTCCACCCCAATATTTTCAATTTCAAAGCCACATGGAGGTATATTATTTACCTTCCGGTGTTTTGCTATCAAAGTTCCATCGGGACCCCAAATAGTACAGGTATTGTACAATTTATCGCCCTCTATTTCAGGTATCGTACCACCAACTACATAAATGCTGTTTTCCTTAGCTGCCTTCGATAAAGCAACGCTCGTTTCACCGTTTCATCAGGAATACTCTCGGCGTATTTTGGAAACTATTCTGCATTGCAATATTTCAATTAATGAAAAATAACTGTCCTTTGTTCCAACCATAAATTAGGTTGAAATGTTTGTCAATTTTTTATTTTTTAAATTATTAAAATAACTAAATTTTATATTTAGATTTACTTAAATATATAATTACTTAGATAATAGTACATATAATAAATTGTTTCTACAGGTTCAAGATGAAAAATGAATATTTAGAAATGTTTAATTACAATCATGCTATTTGGGTCAGTACCAGTGACTTGTTACTTAACGACTTTGCTAGTACTTTTTGAAACATAAAGTTAGATTTTAACTAACTTTAATTTTTAACTATTATAGGTGGAATTATAAATACAAAATAATTGATAATACTAGTTTATAAGTACCTAATTATTAGTATCTTAAAAAATATATTTATACAAAAATCACGATAATCATAAAAATGGGGAAATTCTATATTCTCGAGTCAATTCACAATCTTTATGGAAGTATGAACGTTAAGGTAATTTGTCTACTTTTACTTTTTTCTATATAGTTGTTATACATATAATAAATTATTAGAAAAAGAAACAAATTATTACGTATTCCATATGGTGAATTAAAGCATTCAGGAAGAGCGATAATATCAGCATTATGCTCTTTCGCGCTTGAAATGTAGGAAACTGCCCGCTCTACATTTTTGCTTTTTACTTCATTTACTTGAAGTTGTACCAACGCCAAGCGAAATGCTAAAATGTTGGAAAAGTTAAATACACTCGGTTATATATTTCCCATACTTTTTATTTATAAATACTTTATACATAGTGAATACTTACTCGACATCGTTCGCACTACTTGTTTAACGATGTTCGTAAGTATCATAATGTTCTTTGAGGTTATGTATGGTATTACTCGATATCAACATTACGTAAGCAATACGCGGGGATTTTTAATAATTATTGATAAAGTTTAGGACATTAACTTTGATGTAATTGTAAACATTATTACATATTATAATTAAATGTAATTTTCAGTTAAGGGTAAGAAAAGAAATATACTTTTGTAAAAATACACTTTATTATAAAATCTGTATAAATAAAATTGTACAATTTATCTTGAAAGTAAAATGACCGAATACGTTCCTGGAAAATATTACTGCCTACTAAATGATCGAGATCTTGATCTTTCTCGTCGTCTCGTTTTTTACTTGATCTTTCAGACGAGCAATCGTACTTCTTACGTTTCTTTGACTTCTTCAATCTTTTTAATTTATAAGAATCATTACTATTAGAGTTACTTCTTTCTCTCCGTCTCTTCTTTTCAGAATCACTATCGCTGTCATCATTAGATTCGGAGCGTCTTTTTCGTCTTTCTGATTTTTTATCCCCCACTTTATCATACTTGTTCTTATTGTGCATCGTACTTCCGATTTTCTTTCTTTTATTACTACTTTTGTTCTTCACCGTCTTCGGGGTCAGGGGACATTGATCTTTTTCTATCCATCTTTTGCTTGAGTCCCTTGGATTCCTTGTCCTTATATTCCTCATACTTTTTTGTATCTGAAATTAACCCCATAAAATACTGAAATCTAAAACCTCTACATTTATCATATTTTATATAAAGATAGAAGGGACCTTTAAAAAATTGCATGCAACAACACACTTACAGGTACTCTTGAATTAGTTTTTCTACATGTCCGATTATGTCTTTATATGTATATGTCAATTCAAATTTATTTTCTTAAATGTCCCTTAATGAAAAACTAACACTTCATATTAACTTTGAACTTTTGAGTTCTTAGAATATTCTGATTTAGTCACTGGCTGTACCATAAATTCATTTACAGATATTATATTTCCACCAAGAGCTAGTTTTATTATGAGCCTTCCTGCATCATCATCGAATCCTTCTATTTGACCATAATTATTACTTTGTTCTCCAGCTATAATTTTCACAAATGTTCCTTTCTCGATTTTAACTTCTTCCTCTTCTTTTTTGAAATCTGTATTTTTCTTCTGCAATGCTACTTTGTCTGCTCCAAGACCCATACCTTTTGGTCGTAATTCTGGTATGACAGCTGCTACTAATCTGTAATAGTTAGAATAAACGATTGTGAAATAAAAAATGATGTTCTCTGTTTACTTTCCAATAAGTGATGTATTAAATACATATAATTAATTTAATCCAGAGTAAAATTCATACTTTTCATTTCAACCAATTCCCTTTCCTGGTTGCCATCCCATTCCCCTTAACATTGCTACACCAAAAGCATCAATAGGAATTTTTTCATAATCTTCTAACGTAGACTGAAAAATACAAAACGATATTTATAATATGCAAATGTAATACATCTGTGCATTGCACATCAATATGTTGATAACGTACCTGTTCTTTGCCTCTTAATGATTCATCTTCTACTAAAGGTAAAGTTAAATCATTTGTTTTAGTTTCATATTTATTCTTTGACTTAAGTTCCCCAATGATTTCTTTAGTCGCTTGCTCTTCTAAAGTAACAACTTTATTTTCACTATCTTCAACTGGCTCTTTCTTTATTGATATTATTGGCGATGTTTTTCCATTAGATAGCTTTGATTTTGCCTCGTTAACACTAGCGTCTCCTACCTTTTCCTTATCTGCCTTCGGAAGGAAAATGTCTGCATCTATTTTATTAAGAATTCTATCATGCCAGGTTTTTGAACCTAGTAATGGAATAATTAGAGGTTCATCTTTTTTTTCTTCCTCATTGAAATAAAAAAATTGTTTTCAAATATATATATTCCGCTATTGGTGATTTTTATAGGTTAGGTTGAGGTTATATGTTTCTTGATTATAAATTTTACTTTTTGAACTCACCCTATTACTTTAATACCTTTCTCATCAAGGCATTCAATGTAATCAACTTTCTTTTTTTCTTGTGGAATAGCATTTTTTAACACAGGTTTCTTAATAGATTTCGCAAAACCGAAGGAAATCTTCTTTCCTTCTTCTGCCATTTATTTGTTATTTTAACACTGACTTATAGATCAATACACATGTATATACTAGACATAAAGATTGATGTCACTTGAATCTACGTACATGAATCTGATATCTTATTATACTTTATTAATCTACTCAAAATTACTTGCACATTACTAAAATTTCATTCCGACAATGTATCAAGCGTCTGAATAAGTGACATTAAAGTAAACATATATCAAAGAGGAAATAAGAAGAACTGACGCCTATGGTTTTCTATGTTACAGAGCTAGTGCTGCATCATACGGCCAAATGCCGAAGGTGGCTTATGCTAGTATATACCTGCCTATACGTTTCAATGAGAAAATCGATATTATGTGTTCATGTGAAAATTCACATTTCCCTAGGAGCTGTATTTTGATAGATTTAAGCTTCTAATGGAGCATTTTAAACGTATAGAGTATACTATGAAGTAGATAGTAGTGCGGATCATTTTATATTCATAGAAAGTTTGAATGTATAGAAATGTACAAAATGCTCATGATATGCAAAAATATGCAAAATATTCAAAGTAAACCAATCATCAAAAAGTTTAGAAGGTGAAACAAATTTCTTTAATAACACCTAGATTAATTTTTATTTGTTAACAATCCCATATATAACCATAGCTTTCGCCCGGCGCATATACGCGCCCATACATGCGTTAATAAGATAAGAGGAAATAAAAGACAGATTATCGATAAAATACACTAACACATATGTAATACGTGGATATATTACCACTCAGATTACACATATTATATATTATAAGGGAATATGTATACCACGTATATATGTAGAACGAACATTTCAAACTTGTTTATAGCCCGTGCGAACACATAAATGCACGCACACGAACAATTTTTCGAACGATAATTATATTAATAATTTATAACCATTTATATTTTTATATTTTTATATTTTTATATTTTTATATTTTTATATTTTTATATTTTTATATGATAAGCATTTATATTTTTTAAAATATGTTCTTATGGCATACATATTTATTCCACGCTTCATATCTATCCACATCCGTAACTGTAGGTGACATTGTTTTTTAACAATTTTGCTATTATTTCATAATTCTTTAATTCATATTTCAAAGTCGTAACAGATGTTTCTTTTTTTTTTTTTTTTTTCAAGTTTTTCCCATATTGGACTTATTTCGAGCAGCCATGCTTGCTTACAAAGCAATTTTATATCCACGCAAGAATATTTTTCAGTAGATTTTATTATGTGGTTTACAACATCCATATTCTCTAATAACTGGTTGCTAAGGTATAATTTGAACATACCAAGTCGAGTAACTTCATTTGGTAATGATACGTATATTTTCTTTTCAAGGCATCTGCGTAAAGCTGCATCAATGTCCCTAATAATATATTTACAATAAATATTATTGTTCTGTTATATTAATAATAACAAAGGAATATTCCGCACAACACAATAATTAAGATTAAGATAATGAATAATTATGATATTAAGATATTTTCTACTTAGAAAACATTGAAATAGCGTGATATACATAGCAAGGGCAATTAGTTGCAGCCAAAAGAACTACATTAGAATTTTCGTTAGATACTAATCCATCCAATCTAGAAAGAAGTTCTGATCTGAATCTCTTTGCAGGTTCAGACAATGTACAGTTTACTCCTTTATTTGTGCCTATTCAGTCAATCTCGTCGATAAAAATAATTGTAGGCGAATAATTATAGGCAAGTTCAAATAAAACCTGCTCAGTTTAACAAATGTATTTATTATTTATTAACTTTTTTTTTCTTTTTCTTTTTTTCCCTTTTTCTTTTTCTTTTTTTTGCTTTCTCTTTTTCTTTTTTTCCCTTTTTCTTTTTCTTTTTTTTCCTTTTTCTTTTTCTTTTTTTTTACGTGGGGAAAATTCGCTCGGACACGAAGCCACTTCTTAAGTGGCGTAGTAGTGAACATCCAAATTAACTGTTTTTTTCTTTTTCTTTTTTTTCCTTTCTCTTTTTCTATTTTTTTCCATTTTCTTTTTCTCTTTTCCCTTTCTCTTTTTCTTTTTCTTTTTTTTTTTTTTACGTGGGGAAAACTCGCTGGGACACGAAGCCACTTCTTAAGTGGCGTGGTAGTGGACATCCAAATTAACAGTTTTTTTTCTTTTTCTTTTTCTTTTTTTCCTTTCTCTTTTTCTTTTTTTTTCTTTTTCTTTTTCTTGTTTTTTTTACGTGGGGGAAATCCGCTCGAACACGAAGCCACTTCTTAAGTGGCGTGGTAGTGAACATCCAAATTAACTTTTTTTTTCTTTTTCTTTTTCTTTTTCTTTTTCTTTTTTCCTTTCTCTTTTTCTTTTTTTCCTTTTTCCTTTTCTCTTTTTCCTATCTCTTTTTCTTTTTTTTCCTTTTTCTTTTTCTTTTTTTTTTACGTGGAGGAAATCCGCTCGGACACGAAGCCACTTCATAAGTGGCGTGGTAGTGAACATCCAAATTAACTGGGGCACTAATTAGCTGAAGCTTCTAGTCAAACCTGGTATCAGTCTTTGTACGCAAAGGCATTCATTACAATCGTTTAAAGTTTGAAGAAACACCGTTACAAATTCGTGATATAAGAGTAAGCGATTCAAAACTCGGATTCATTTGTTGGAACGACGCCGTGGGCAAAAGTACATAATGGTAAATTTTCTTCCAAGACCAATTGATAGCGCTGACGTAATTAAAATGTGACGATATTGCCAGCGACGTTTCTCCAAATAGACGACTAACTTATTTACGAATTGCCGACACACAATTGCCGCTGGTAATACGGTTAGTAATCACTTTATTGAATTTTCTCTTGACGTGACATCGTCGAGTTCCTAGAGAGATTCTTCTCCCTTGCAAAACTATGTTTCTGCAACGCATGTATTTGTTGAATTACCGTTCGTGAACAAGTCCTTCTCTTTATTACATGTAATAGATTCTTCTTTTGAAGTTTTAAATTACATTGGTAATTTTCTATAATTTATTACTCGAATATGGTAATTTTTTCTTAAAAAGTTTGCTTTTTCTACAATTATTTTACTACAAAAGCCATCAAAAACATGATGTATGTATATATACCCTCAAATATTATCGGATTATTCTCAAGCTATAGTTCAATTTCGGAAATTGCCAATTAAAATCATAGAAAAAAAAAAACACAGAAAGTTCGTTAAAATATGCGATTTTCCAATCAAGATATAGAATTTATTCGAGTAATATAGATTACAGTAGCGATGGTGACGGCAACGATGAATGGACTGATTCTTCGTGCGAAAATAAATTGGAAGCGCAGAACGATGCATTGTTTCAGGGAATATCGATTTTCAAGCATGGTTTTAAAGTACGTGTGCGCGTGACTAGGTTTGTTAATTAATGCCGCTCCCAGGTTTTCAATATATAAATGTGACACCTACATATCTTTAAGCTTAAAACAATTGGACTAACAATTTCATTAAATTTAAATGAATATTTATCTTTTTAAACGCAACAATATTTTTAATGACAACTTCACGTGTAAATCAAGTGCATACATATTCGATCGATCTTGAAATCCTGATTCTCTGCGAAGAGAAAAATCGTTTGAGGTGGCCGTGTTGTGAGTTATACTTGTAGTAGTTAGTAGGCCTGTTCCGCTGTAATTGTCACTGGGGGCTGTAGATGTCGCTGCCGGGGTACTGCTGATTTTTCGGCTTGTCGAGTGCCGCCACACCTTGAATAAAGATTTGATCTACGTTTTATATGCAACGTTTTACATCCACCTCTTTTCAGATACACCTCTCTATTTAAAATCATAGATCGTCACACTCTATAGGTATTTCCTTGAAAAGGTTAAAGTCGTTCTGTATAAAAGCTAATTCAAAGGGGAAGGAAATTCTGCGAAAAATTCTTTCAGATTTCCCTATGTTTGAGCTCGAATCAAAGCAATCCTGTATAATAGGATAGGATGATAGGATGATTCTGTATTATTCCTTGTGTACTTTCTGTTCCTATTATTTACAATAGGATGATTATGCGTTTAACTTCTCATAGAATCTCTCTGATTCCGTATGATATCGTCAGTGTTTTTGAAATATGTTATTGATGTCGTAACGTCAACCGTTTCCAGTGCAAATTCAATTTCGAATCGCAATTTCCATGTTTGCGTGGCAAAAGCGTAAAATCGATAACGCACGCAAACATGTCTTCTTTGCTAATGGCGTACTATAAATATAAATATTTGAATAAATATTGCGAATTTCATATTGCTAAAAGATTTATACTATTTGTTCGTAAATAATCGTCGGATCTATATTTAAGTGGAAACTGCTGCATTAGATCTCTTTTCTTACTTAAAATTATTTGGATTGGTAACTTGGATGTAACATGTAATTTATTCTTCTTTTATAAATAGTGTACAGAAGATACCAATTCAGAGAAATGGAAGGAAAGTCTAAAAGCAAAGAAAATCTACAGGAAGATAAAACGTTCGAGCCTTGCCAGGCTATATATGATGCTAAGTAATTTCATTTTGACAATGGTCCAACATCTTAGATTTAATCAAAGCCGCTGGAATACGCCAAATATTTCATATCTGACTTAAACATGTACTGCGACGAGCGAAAAAAGTAAACACATAAATGTAAAAGACTAATTTTTCAAGTGATCGGTAAAGATTAGGTAACAGTAACTACAAGTTATTATTAACGAAATGTAATAGTTAATTTTCATTAGCATTAATAATGTACAAAACATTTTACAAAAATGGACATCTCAAACCATGTTTACAGTTTTGCACATTAATTATACTCGTCGAATCAAGGTTTCAACATAGGTATTTCGTCCACTAGTACTACTTCACGTTTATTATATCCAATAGAATTAACTACTATTTAGGTAAATTATTTTGTGGAATGGTCAAATAATGCTATTTTCTCATTATACCTTCGACATTCGCTTTCTACATAAAATCAACGGGCTGTGTTTACACTTTTGCTTGTCACGGCGTATCAAGGAAGATTGAAATGTAAAGTAATTCGCACAAAAAAGTAGATATTAGTATTGATGTTATTGTATTCCATATTTGACCTTAAAATATGAATAAAATCAGTCTAAGTATTAATGAAATTTCAAACATTTTTTCTAAAACAACGGAACTTTCCTTTCTAATGAGCACTATATGATGCAATAGAAAAACAATTTGACACTGAAAATTGTGGTCAAGATCAATTTTGCGCTACACTTATTTAACCAATTTTCATCAAATCGAAGGTGTAGAATGGCTTGAAAAAAATACCGCGATAAATACTTTTTTGACACTTTGTACAAAGGTGTATATCAATGTGTATATCGATACACATACTCTGTATGTGCATATCCGTGGTATATATATCCGTTTTTCGAAGCAAAATGTCATCTACCTGTTCAAAAGAGCAAAGCAAAAACACTACATAGAGGGTTTGTTACTGTTAACACTCTCTATTTCCGTGCGTAAAGTATCCAACCAGATATCCAGGAACAGCTTTCAGGGAACGAGATTGAATATTTGATCGAATATATTTAATATGGCAATGTTACGTATAACAATATACGTATGGAATTTTAAAAGTCACGAGGGTTGCAGCGGACTCAATTTTAATGTACATTAAACATTTTGCTCATTGATGACCTTACCTTAATTTTTTTCTCCTTCCTCACTTTCTTCTCCTATGCGAGTGACACAGCAAGATTGATAGTAACAAGCGATTTCATTAAAACACAATCTCCTTTTCCATTTGATAAACACGATACGAGACGAGGGAATGATTTAGGAACACGACTTTCGAGCGGTTTCAACAACTATTAAGTTTCATTTATAGCAACGAACACTGCCAAAGACGTAATCGATAAGATTCGCGTAGGTGCCGTAGATGACGTAGATGAAAAAACGTAGATCAAACGTAAATGACGAAATTATACATTAATTTATTTTAACGCGTTAAAATTACGCTAATGACAGTTGCTCCATTCAATTTGTTCACATATTTGAGCCTTATATGGAACAAAGTGAACGGAGCATCTGCAAGCGTGTTAACTGGACAACGACGAATTTTCACATCTACTCCACGAAGCTTCACATATATCAATGACCACTGCCGTAGTCATGGTCAAACATAGATGACGAAGTTATGTATTGATTCACTTTAACACGTTCAGATTACGCTAGTGACACTTGCGCAGTACTATTTGTTCATATATTTAAGCCCTATATGCAACAAAGTGAACGTAGCATCTGCAAGCGTGTTAGTTGGACAACGACGAATTTCGTTTCGCAAACACCGACACGTGATACATTTTGAAGTTACGTGGATGCGAGAGTAATTCGTTCCCTTAAATTGCTCAATTTCCATTTCTTTCGCCATGTATATTCGAGTATTGCATTTGAATTGCAGAGCAGTGGGAAGTAACGGCGCACGTCGTTGATATATCGACAGGAACATGAATTCTTTTTTCATAGGATGAATACTTTTTTCATCGAATTATTAAACCGAATCAAGTTTTCAAATCCAATCATTTAATTTCATCGTTTTACATCGAACGTTTCAATCTTTTTTCTTTTAACTACCTTACCTATATTTCATCTCGTTGAATATTCAATATTTTTAATGCTACTACCACTTATTGGTAATTTCAAATATGTAATTATCGTTCTGAAGTTAGAAATTCGAAATAACATTCGTCAGTATATGATTCTACGTTTTATATAGAGTAATAAAAATGATACAATGAGTTTCGGTAAATAACCAATAAAAATTTTTGTTCCTTTTTCTTTTTCTTTTCTTTTTTTTTTTTTGGTTTTATGTATCCAAGGTCGAGAATAAACTATGTGCACGTTTCTTGTATTCGTTTCTTGTATTTTTATGAGGAATTCAGTCTTTTTACGCCACAAGAGTCTCAACGTTTTCGTTTTCACGCCTACGTTACGCTCGTTAAACACGTTCCAACAAGACCATGAATAAGGATAACAGCTTTAATGTTTTCACATGTGTTTATTTATTATTTTAGACCTTAAATATTTTATTTATAAATTCTTTATTTAAACAAGTTACCATTGTCGCTACAATAAATCAATGAATGAAATCAGTTTAAATTTAAAATATCATTTCATAATTTCTCGTCACTTGTATCTAAAAACAACAAAAAAACGGTGTACCCACATCGTGCGTAGACGGGAAATTAAAACAGTGGAGCTTAATTGAAACACTGATCATATTCCGCGATTGTAAAACAATAATAGAAAGTCGTGTTTCTTTAGAAGGGTATGAAATTGTCAGGAGATTATGTCATAAATGAAATTGGAAACTGGCTGGTCAAAGGTATTAAACTCAATTAAACTGAACTGTGTTATATTGTACAAAGGCTAGAGAACTGCTACCAAATATCTGCTAGTTTAAAGGTGTCCCTTATAAATTATAATTATATTTCAAATTCAATCTCCTAGTAATAAGTAAATTAATATTTTACCTAAAATCTGTGATATAGATAACAAAAATAAATTCTTTACATTATTCGTTAGTTTGCAATATAATTAGAATATTATCTTTATTTTCTGGTGTCTTTGTTATCCTTAAAAGATAAACTGCTTATTTACAAATTTAACACTGCATATGCTATTAATAAATCATTTTATATTTAATTTTGCAACCTTCAGTCATTGTTAAAACTTGTTGACAATACTGTCGGTTAATAGAAATTTCTAAAATCCCCTTGTTTCTACTCGATTAAAGGGTATATTGCAGAAACTATGTTAGCTACAGTGTTAGTTACAAATCACCTGTGTCACTCCATTAAACTTATACACAATAGTATTGATTCTTGTTTTAATTTAAAATAAAATATGTTATTGTAGGAAGGAAGCAGAATGTTCAAATAATTGAAACAACTTTTTGTCCTATAATTAGTGCCTTTCATTTTAAAAATTAAAAAATTTTTAATCAACGATATTTGGAAGTTTCGATCTAAAATGATCAGGAATTGAAACAGAAATACTTTTATGCCAATAAATACGTATTCTTCACATATAAAACAAATATGAAAACAAAAATCGATGTATATGAATGAATTTTGAAATGGGGAGGAATTATATGATTATACCCATTCTCTGTTGCGTTTAATTGCTTCAATTGATGTTTCATGAGAATTTTCATCGAATTTTTTTGAGATTTTTTTTTTTATTAGAATATTTACAATCAGTTCTCGTTGAGAATTTTCAGTAATTAATTTAATTTGGCGTGATACAATGACATGGACCATAATAGTTTTATATTGTTGGTTCTAGTAGAAACTAAGGATTTAAACTAGAGGGTATTTTCTTTTTAGTCTGCGGATCTGGTCCGTCGTGTCCAGTAGTTGGGTGACTAGTGGGTTGTGGTGGTTGTTGACTCTTGTGTTATATCTGCTTCTGGACTTGTGTATTTCATCTTTGACTGTAGGTATCTTGAGGTCACGGTGGATTGTTTCGTTGGTAACATACCAGGGTGCATTTGATAGGGATCTTAGCGTTTTCGATTGGAAGCGTTGGAGTATTTCAATGTTGGAGTTACTTGCTGTTCCCCATAGTTGGATTCCGTAGGTCCAGACAGGTTTTATTACGGCCTTGTAGAGGGTTATTTTGTTCTGTATGTTTAGTTTGGAGCGTCGGCCCGTGAGCCAATAGAATTTTCTTAGTTTTTCCTTTAGTTGCTTTGTTTTTTCCGAGATATGTTTTTTCCAAGTTAGCCTCCTGTCCAGGGTCATGCCCAGGTATCTAACGGAGTCCTTGCTTGGGATTATTGTGTTGTTAATGGTGACCTGGGGGCAGGTTTGTTTTCGGAGCGTGAAGGTTACATGGGAGGATTTTTTTTCGTTTATTTTAAAACCCCATTTTTGGAATCACTTTTCCATGGAGTCGAGACTTCGCTGGAGAGTGGATGAGGCAATTTCCGGGTCTGCGTGGGTAGCTAATAGTGCTGTGTCGTCGGCAAATGTTGCTATTGTTACCTCGTTTGATATAGGTAAGTCGGCAGTGTAGATGGAGAACAGTAGGGGTCCGAGGACACTACCTTGGGGTATGCCGGATTCTATTGGGAATGTTGCGGAAGTGGCGCCTAGACATTTAACTATGAATTGTCTGTTGGTTAGGTAGGATTTTAAGATGGAGTAGTATGGATGGGGTAGGATCTTTTTGAGCTTGTAGAGTAGCCCTTGATGCCATACTTTGTCGAATGCCTGTTGGATGTCTAGGAATACCGCTGAGCAGTATTTTTTCTTTTCAAGGATTTGGCTGATCATGTGGGTTATGCGCTGGATTTGCTCTACTGTTGAGTGTTGTTTTCGGAAGCCGAATTGGTGATCTGGGAGTGTTTTCAATTCTTCTAGGAGTGGAAGGAGACGATTCGTGAGCATCCTCTCGAATAATTTAGACAAGGTAGGTAAAAGACTGATTGGGCGATAGGAGCTGGTTTCATATATTGGTTTACCGAGTTTAGGGATGAGGGTGATCAGTGAGATTTTCCACGCCTGAGGAAAGTGTTCAATGCGGAGGATAGCGTTAAAGATTGATGCGATGAGTGCAATCCCTTTTATGGGAAGTTCCTTGATTGCTTTATTGCCTATTAGGTCGTAACCTGCTGCTTTCTTGGGGTTTAGGCGATTGATTGCTTGTATGATCTCTGAAGAAGTGAAGGGTTCATAGGAGGGGACATTTGGAAGGGAGTGTGCAGATATTCGGTAACGTCCGCTGCAGCTATGGAGGAATGGGGTTGGAATACTTCAGTCAAGTGTTTGGCAAATAGGTTGGCTTTTTCTATAGGGCTACGCGCCCATCCACCCTGCGGACGGCGGATTGGAGGTATTATTTGTGGGAGGCGCGTGAGTTTCCTGGAGGCTTTCCATAGTGAGTAGTTGGAGTCGGCTGTGGGGGACAAGCTGACGAGATATTTGTGAAAACGGTCATTATTGTAGTTTTTTATAGTTTTGGATATTTTTCTAGTTGCGTTGTTTAGTTTGCGTTTGTCCTCCGGTGTTCTATGGGTCTGCCATATGCTTCTTAGTCTACGTTTTTCTGCTATTTTTTTAAATATGTACTGGGGGTATTCGTGGTTGCTGATGGGCGTTTTTGCCGGTGTGGAGAAGCGGATAGCGTTTGTTATGCTCGTGTTTAGGTATTCCGTGGCTGCTTCGATGTCTTCATTGGTTTTTAGTGAAGTTGAGGCTGAAGTTGTGTGTGTAAAGACTTCTCTAAAGAGCTGCCAGTTGGTGTGTTGGTTATGTATGGAGCCATTACGTGTATTCTCGATGATAGTTGAACTGACTGTTACTATCACGGGGGAATGATCAGAGGAGAGATCAACCGAGGAATTGATTTGGACGTGTCTTGACGAGATATTTTTAGTTATGAGGAAATCAAGGAGATCGGGTATTTTGTTTGTGTCGGTGGGCCAGTTTGTGGGTTCGTATGTGGTAAGGTAGTTGAGCTTGTTGGTTATTATGCTGTTGAGGAGGTTTTTGCCTCTTACTGTAACCAGTCTGCTGCCCCATTGGGTGTGTTTGGCGTTGTAGTCTCCTCCAGCTATGAATCTATTGCCCAGGGTGTCCAGGAAGTCGTCAAAGTCTTCTTTGGCGATGGAGTGTCTGGGAGGGCAGTATACTGCTGAAGTGGTGATTGTACCATGACAGTCTTCAAGACCATGCTTGGAGGTAGTCTTTCTGGAATGGTGGAAGTTCGTAGTGCTTAATGTTTGATTTGATTATGATTCCGGTGCCGCCGTGGGCCTTTCCGCTAGTGTGTTGGGTATGGTAGAACTTGTATCCGTTTATGTTCAGGTAGTTTTTGTCGGTGAAGTGGGTTTCAGATATGAGCATTATGTCGATTTGCTGGTGTTTTAGGAAGAGTTCTAGTTCAAGTTTGCGTTGCGCTAGACCGTTGGCATTCCACAGAGCTATGCGTCTTGGTTTTATTTTGCGCCGGGGCGTATTAATTTATCCATAATGAGTGTTAGTAGCGATAGCAAATTGTTTATTTGCTCTGATTGTTTCTCTATTAGCTTTTCAAGCCTAGAGACGTTGTCTGTATCAGGTGAGTTGGGGGCACTATTTTGAGGAGGATCCCTATGGCTATTTGGTATATTTTGAGTGCCTTGTACCGCTTGGGCATAGGAGGTTGAGGGAGTGGTGAATTTGGTAGGGCTGGGTGTTTGATTGGTTGGGGGGATTGGGGTAAAGATGAATTTCGGTGCGCTGGGTGTTTGGTAGGTTACCTCTTTTGTTCTAAGTTTGGGGTACTTGTTTGAGTACAGTGTTTTGTAGGCTGAGCAGCCTTTGTAGTTGGCAGGATGGTCACCTTGACAGTGGATGCACTTCGCTGGGGTTTCCGGTGATTTACTGCACTGGTCGGTGGGGTGTGTACCTGCACATTTGACGCAGCGGAAGGTATGGTTGCAGTATTTCTGCGTGTGCCCGTATCTTTGGCACCTTTTGCATTGCACTATCTCCTTTTTGATTTGCGGTGGTTCGAATTTTACTATAGCGTTCATTAGGCGACTGATGTAGATTCCTTATTGTTGGGTTTCTGTTTTAAACCGATAAAAAATAGGGATAACGGGTTTTTCGAGACTTTATGCCTTATGTTGCTGACATTGATGACTTCGTGGCCGAGTTTCGATAGTTCTATTTTTAGCTCGTCGATGTCTGCAGAGTGGTGGATGTTTCGTAGCACCACCCGGAAAGGTCTTTCTTCTTTGAGTTGATAGGTGTGGAAATTGGCGTTCAGGGCCCTAAGTATCTTGGTAAGCCTCCTGTAGGCTTCTGGGTTCGTCGGCAGGATTTTGACTCGATTGTTGGTTATCTTCAGGTTGTAGTCCTCCTTGGAGATATCTCTCTCTAAGGACTTGATCATAGTCTGGGTGTCAATGACATCATTAACAAATATTGGTGGGGGAGGGGGGCTTCTCCGTGCGTGGTGGTTTGTTGGCGGGCCTGCGATTTCCATGGCGTCGTTTGAGGATTCCAATATTGCGAACCTATTATGAGTGTTAATTTGTGTTGTTGGCTGTTCGTTCGAGTTTGGTTCAATTTTGCGTTTTTTCGCCTTATTGGCGTCGTTGGCACGGTGGGATCTGCTGCACTTCTGCCACGGGGGGGGGGGAGTAGCGCGGGGTAGTTGTGAGTTTGCACAGGCGAGCCTGGTCGTGTTTGCTGGGCCATCATTGAGCTAGCTATTTCAATATGAATAACTAGTCGTGAGGCTATGAGGCAAGGTTCGGGTTGGGGTTAGGTGCGTAGGCTTTTCTTCTGCCTGGCGGATAGGAAACACTTGGGAGGGTAAGAGCACGCTGTGTTCACTTTCGACGGTTGGGTGACACGTGTTACTTTCGAACTTCACTGGGCACTAGAGACACGTCTGCACGCTTCGACACTCAACAGCGAACTGTTCCAGAGCGAATGACAATCAATTATACGTCGCCTGTATATCACCGGCTCGTGTTCCTTCAGCAAGTTATGTCGCATGGGGACATACACAGTTGACAAATCCCTGGGGGAAAATCCTTTATGATTTGGAAACTCAGGAAAATATGGTGGTCACCGATATCGGTAATTTCCAGCTTAACATTAAAAGCGAGAAATCCATGATGTAATTAACTTTTAGTCTCGTTGGTTCATCGATTTTGCCAGCTCCCTCTGTATTTGCTGAATTTATTAGCAAGCATTACTTATTACTTCGTATGTTTTTACATTTTCTCAAAGACGTACGGATTTGTACGACACTGTCTATAAAAAGGAGTAACTCTACACTGAAACAGAATATGTTTTCTTATAATATTTCTACTACAATACCGTTTTTTTATGAATTATTACTAATTACTTATCATTTGTACTAAATGAATAACTCAATTAAGAAAACCAAAATGTTATAAATAATAATCTGTATATCTTGTGTATCAATATGTAATTGGATATTGTAATAATATTGGAATGTCTTTGATCAGGGATATGATAAAGAACACGCGAAGACTACATTCTTTTGAACATCTTTAATATCCATCATTTATAACATTAAACATCTTTTTAAATATTTAGATAGATTAATACGTAACTCTTTATATATATAAACATTAATTTGAAGTTACAAGCTTAGAGAAATTGGTCGATTAATATTTATAGATCGGCTGTCTCGATGAAAGGCTTAAAGAAAGCAAAAACATAACAATGTCGCAAATATAATTTATAGTTTAACTTCTTTCTTGTATCTGTCTGCCTTTCACGATGTTTTACCAATTACAATAAGTAATTTCGACTTCTTTGCGCTCCGTTTTAACGCATTCGAGACCGAAAGAAATTCATATCAATCAGTAGGCATAATATAGAATTATATATATATATGTCGGAGATGAAAGAACACCGGAACCTTCCCTTCGGAACTTTGGGAATACCCCCAGTACTGTAATTTAGATTTCACCATAGCCGAATTAAGAAACTGTTGTCATTCGATCCGACTGTACTTATTTGAGATTTATGATAGTGAGCTCGGGCTCGAGGCGACAACCAGTCGCCGAACGTAATCGCGGTCAAGGGATGAACGTTTTGTCTAACAAAGGCATGAAGTAACTCTATAGCTCTCCTTAAAAGAAATACTTGGGACGGGGCACGATGGTAAGCATTTCAACGATTTCTGTCCCGTGCCTCGCCACACGCAGACTCTATTTTTTGAGTAAGATGATTACCAGATGTCGACGCGTCTCCACAGTACATGTTCAGCTAGCCCGAGGATATCTATAAATAAATATAAATTCGCTATAAATCTTAAGATTTGTTTAACTAAAGTCCTTCAAACCGACAAACAGTCCTCGTTCCAACTACGAGAAAATAGGAGAAATCTATTTTTCTCACGAACGACGCTTCCTCTTCTCGAACTCTCTCTTAAGGGCGGCTAGCACCCTTCCCTAACCACCAACATGGAAATTGACCAATTAACAGTAACGCCAATTTCCCTCACTTTCCGAACGAAGGCTTTTTTCCACGAATCCGGTGATTTCGTGCCCTTAGGCACACCCATCATAGTTTTCCTCGACAGCGTTACCGTGAACAGTTTGCTGGTGAGTGCCGAGGCGTGCAAACGTGTGTCCAGTGTCCTGCGAAGTCCACAAAACAGCACGTGACCATCCAGTTGCTGCTGAGTGCCGAGACGTGTGTCCAGTGCCCTGTGAAGTTCACAAAACTCCACGTGACGCCCATCTGTCGAAAGCAAATCCAACAAACCTAGCTAAGGGTTAACAGCCTCTCGTCTAGTTCTTCCACACTGAATTAACTAGCTCGATGATGGCTCTATCATTCCAAACAGGCTCTCCGGAGCTAAATTATAACTCCGCCGTTTTTCCTCCCCCGTGGCAAGGGGGCAACACATCTATCCTGGTAAACGACCATCACTCGAAAAAACGCAAGCTGGAACCAACCAAGACAAATGTGAATAAGAGTCAAACTAAACCACCAGCCAGCCAGGTGACCACCTTCAATAGATTCTCAATACTGGAGTCTACGGAAGACTCCATGAATACAACCGAAAAGGTAAATAATCTCCATACTCAAAAAATTCCCCCTCCTCCACCAATATTCATTGACGACGTAATCGACATACAGTCAATGATAAGGACCATTGAAAAAGACATCAGCAAAGAGGACTACAAGTTAAAAATTAACAACAACCACGTGAAAATTCTGCCGACCCACCCAGACGCCTGTAGAAAGTTAACTAAGTTGCTAAAAACGTTAAACGCTAAATTCCATACATATCAGCTCAAACAAGAAAGACCTTTTCGTGTGGTGCTACGCAACATCCACCACTCAGTCGACCTAGATGAACTAAAGTACGAACTTCAAAATCTTGGCCATGAGGTAACAAACATAAGCAACATTAAACATAGAATCTCAAAAAACCCACTATTACTATTCTTCATAGATTTAAAACAAAAAGGGAACAACAAAGAAATCTACAACGTCAACCGGCTGATAAACTCCATAGTTAAGTTCGAACCACCTCTTGTAGAGAAAGAAATAGTACAATGTAAAAGGTGCCAAAGGTACGACCACACGCAGAAATACTGCAACCATAACTTCCGGTGCGTAAAATGTGCAGGTAATCACCCCACTGACCAATACACTAAATCCCCCGAAACCCCCGCTAAGTGCATCCACTGTCAAGGAGAGCATCCTGCGAACTACAAAGGATGCTCAGCATATAAAACACTACATAATATTAAGTATCCAAAACTGAGACCCAAGGACATAACCATACAAGAACCTAGACCCCAAAAACTCACCTCACCATCAGTATCCTACGCGCAGGCGACACAAGGAAACGTAAACAACTCGAAAACCCACAGTGTACACACAGAAAATAGAATTCCCACCCCACAAAACACAGACAACTTCACCAGACTCGAAAAACTTATCGAGAAGCAAACAGAGCAAATTAACAACTTGCTGTCACTACTCACACTCTTCATGGACAAATTCATACGCACAGAAGCAAAATAAAACCAATGCGAATAGCTTTGCGGAACGCCAACGGTCTAGCTCAGCACAAATTTGAACTAGAACTATTCTTAAAACAACAGCAAATCGATGTGATGCTCATATCCGAAACCCATTTCACCGATAAAAACTACCTGAACATAAACGGATACAAGTTCTACCATACCCAACACCCCAGCGGAAAGGCCCACGGCGGCACCGGAATCATAATCACATCAAACATTAAGCACTACGAACTTCCACCATTCCAGAAAGACTACCTCCAAGCAACAAACGTAGCAATAGAAGACTGTCATGGTACAATCACCACTTCAGCTGTATACTGCCCTCCCAGACACTCCATCGCCAAAGAAGACTTTGACGACATCCTGGACACCCTGGGCAATAGATTCATAGCTGGAGGAGACTACAACGCCAAACACACCCAATGGGGCAGCAGACTGGTTACAGTAAGAGGCAAAAACCTCCTCAACAGCATAATAACCAACAAGCTCAACTACCTTACCACATACGAACCCACACACTGGCCCACCGACACAAACAAAATACCCGATCTCCTTGATTTCCTCATAACTAAAAATATCTCGTCAAGACACGTCCAAATCAATTCCTCGGCTGATCTCTCCTCTGATCATTCCCCCGTGATAGTAACAGTCAGTTCAACTATCATCGAGAATACACGTAATGGCTCCATACATAACCAACACACCAACTGGCAGCTCTTTAGAGAAGTCTTTACACACACAACTTCAGCCTCAACTTCACTAAAAACCAATGAAGAAATCGAAGCAGCCACGGAATACCTAAACACGAGCATAACAAACGCTATCCGCTTCTCCACACCGGCAAAAACGTCCATCAGCAATCACGAATACCCCCAGTACATATTAAAAAAAATAGCAGAAAAACGTAGACTAAGAAGCATATGGCAGACCCATAGAACACCGGAGGACAAACGCAAACTAAACAACGCAACTAGAAAACTATCCTAAACTATAAAAAACTACAATAATGACCGTTTTCACAAATATCTCGCCAGCTTGTCCCCCACAGCCGACTCCAACTACTCACTATGGAAGGCCTCCAGGAAACTCACGCGCCTCCCACAAATAATACCTCCAATCCGCCGTCCGCAGGGTGGATGGGCGCGTAGCCCTATAGAAAAAGCCAACCTATTTGCCAAACACTTGACTGAAGTATTCCAACTCCATTCCTCCATAGCTGCAGCGGACGTTACCGAATATCTGCACACTCCCTTCCAAATGTCCCCTCCTATTGAACCCTTCACTTCTTTAGAGATCATAGAAGCAATCAGTCGCCTAAACCCCAAGAAAGCAGCAGGTCACGACCTAATAGGAAATAAAGCAATCAAGGAACTCCCCATAAAAGGGATCGCACTCATCGCATCAATCTTTAACGCCATCCTCCGCCTTGAACACTTTCCTAAGGCGTGGAAAATCTCACTAATCACTCTCATCCCCAAACCAGGTAAACCAATATATGAAGCCAGCTCCTATCGCCCAATCAGTCTCTTACCTACCCTTTCTAAACTATTCGAGAGGATGCTCACGAATCGTCTCCTTCCACTCCTAGAAGAATTGAAAACTCTCCCAGATCACCAATTCGGCTTCCGAAAACAACACTCAACAGTAGAGCAAATCCACCGCATAACCCACATGATCAGCCAGACCCTTGAAAAGAAAAAATACTGCTCAGCCGTATTCCTAGACATCCAACAAGCATTCGATAAAGTATGGCATGAAGGGCTACTCTACAAGCTTAAAAAAATCCTACCCCACCCGTACTACTCCATCTTAAAATCCTACCTTACCAACAGACAATTCATAGTTAAATGTCTAGGCGCCACTTCCGCAACATTCCAAATAGAATCCGGCATACCGCAAGGTAGTGTCCTCGGACCCCTACTATTCTCCATCTACACTGCCGACTTACCCATATCAAACGAGGTAACAATAGCAACATTTGCCGACGACACAGCACTATTAGCTACCCACGCAGACCCGGCAATTGCCTCATCCACTCTCCAGCGAAGTCTCGACTCCATGGAAAAGTGGTTCCAAAAATGGGGTTTTAAAATAAACGAAAAAAAATCCTCCCATGTAACCTTCACGCTCCGAAAACAAACCTGCCCCCAGGTCACCATTAACAACACAATAATCCCAAGCAAGGACTCCGTAAGATACCTGGGCATGACCCTGGACAGGAGGCTAACTTGGAAAAAACATATCTCGGAAAAAACAAAGCAACTAAAGGAAAAACTAAGAAAATTCTATTGGCTCACGGGCCGACGCTCCAAACTAAACATACAGAACAAAATAACCCTCTACAAGGCCGTAATAAAACCTGTCTGGACCTACGGAATCCAACTATGGGGAACAGCAAGTAACTCCAACATTGAAATACTCCAACGCTTCCAATCGAAAACGCTAAGATCCCTATTAAATGCACCCTGGTATGTTACCAACGAAACAATCCACCGAGACCTCAAGATACCTACAGTCAAAGATGAAATACACAAGTCCAGAAGCAGATATAGCACAAGAGTCAACAACCACCACAACCCACTAGTCACCCAGCTACTGGACACGACGGACCAGATCCGCAGACGAAAAAGAAAATACCCACTAGATTAAACCCCTAGTCCTACTAGAATCAACAATATAAAGCAATTATAATCCATGTCATTGTATCACGCCAAATTAAGTTACTGAAAATTCTCAACGAGAATTGATTGTAAATATTCTAATAAATAAAAAAAAAAAAAAAAAAATTTTCGTCTGTACTTACTTTAAGTATGTTTATCTTGTTCTCTTTTAAGCACTCGTGAACATAGTGGTAATGAACTTCAATGTGTTTAGAATTTTTTGTAAAATTCCCGTGCTTTGCTATACTTATCACTCCAGAGTTATCCTCATAAATTTTTACAGGGTTATCGTCTAGATTTACATTGAAGATTTTCATAATTTCCCTAATCACTCCTGCTCGGACAGCCGAGGAGGACGGACATGTCTAGACGGTCTTCCTCTCCAGGTATAAGTGAATAGTGAAAAAGTGCTTCAAAGTAATAGTGCTGCAAAGTGATAGTGAGGAGGAAATAAAATAACAATGCAGATACCAACTATAAACATAGCAACAAAAGGTGAAACATATTATATAAAAACCAAACAAATTAACATTGAGACTGAAGAAACAAAAGAGCATCGGGGACAGGAAGATAGCAATTCAGAACATGAAAGATACTACCAGGACGAAAGCTGGAAGCCAGCGAAGGCTAGCAAAAAACGCAAAACAACCACAGACATAAGTGCCATAGAAAACCCAGTTACAGAAAAGCAGCGATGGCTGCAAGAATTACCATTAAGTAACTCCTTCAACTCACTAACGGAAGAAATAGACGCTGACCCCGTAAATAAAACCACTATCCAAACAAATCATATTACAAAACCACCACCAATCTTTGTAGAGGCCCAAATAATAGACCCGCTCATCGATCTACTAAATAATCTAGATGAGAAAAACAACTACACAATAAAGCAAACAAAATTGGATCAAGTGAAAATACAAACAAACACACCAGAAACATTTAGGAAAGTTATAAAAGCATTAAAAGAAAAAAATGCTATCTACCACACATATCAGCTTAAAACTGAAAGGAGCTATAAAATTGTCATAAGAGGATTGCATCCTAAAACCAACATACATAAACTAAGCGATGAGTTAGCTAAAATTGAACATCAAACAAGAACAATAAACAATATAACAAGATTCGACACAAAGCAACCACTACCACTATTCTTAATAGAACTTGAACCCAGAATCAATAACAAGGAAATATATGATATCAAACAAATACTAAACACAATAGTAATAGTCGAACCACCACGACACAAAAAAGATATACCTCAATGCATGCGGTGTCAACAATACGGACACACTAAAAACTATTGCAACAGAAGCCCAGCTTGCGTCAAGTGCGCAAAAAATCACTTAACTGTACACTGCCCATATTCAGGAAAAATAGAAAAAGTTAAATGCTTCAACTGTAACGGAAACCACCCAGCCAGCTATAAAGGATGTGAAGTAAGAAAACAACTACAACGTAAACTGTTCCCGCCCCTACGAAGCAGGACAATCACTAACACACAAGCCCAACAGGACAGCACAAATCCTGAAATAATACCAAATACAGAGCAAGCAACAAACACCAAACCCATCAGCACCAACACCATTGGTGGTCTAAGCTACGCTCAAGTAACCAGCCAATCGACACATACACACAACCAATACCACAGCAATAGTAACAATGACACTGCAGAAATCAAAGAACTGCTCAAACAATCTATAAAGAACACCGAAATGCTAACCAGAATGATAAGCGAACAAAACGCAGTACTCAAACAGCAAACCCAACAAATCACAGTCATGCTACAACTAATTACAAACGTGCTAAGCAAAAAATAAAAACGGACACTCTAAAAATAGCAGCCTGGAACTCAAACGGCCTACAACAATGGGCCCTCGAAAATAAAACATTCATATACAATAATAATATAGACATACTACTTGTCTCAGAAACACACTTCACTACAAAAAGCTATTTGAAAATACCATACTACACCGTATATGATACCAAACACCCCTCAGGAAAAGCTCACGGAGGGACAGCAGTGATAGTCAGAAACGATATCAAACATTATCTACACAGCCAAGTTAGCAAAGAATATTTACAAGCAACCACTGTTACAGTTCAAACTAGCAGCAACTACTTCCAGTTGTCAGCAGTATATGTGCCTCCGCGACACAAAATAACAACACAAATGTGGGAAGAATACTTCCAGGACCTAGGGGACAAGTACATCGCAGCGGGAGACTACAACTCAAAGCACACGCTTTGGGGGTCAAGAAACATTACACTTCGAGGTAGAACACTGGAAAAATACATTAGAAATAATAACCTCAATATATTATCCACAGGAACACCGACACATTGGCCGACTGACCTGAACAAAAAACCAGATCTTCTGGACTTTGCAGTTACAAGGGGACTAAACACAAATAAACTAAAAATAACACCCAACCTCGAGCTCAGCTCCGATCATACACCCATAATAATTGAATACAGAAACAAACCAATTCACTATAGCAAACCAGAAACACTATGCAATAAAACCACCAAATGGCAAACTTTCAAAGAAATAATAGAAAGCAAAATAAACTGCAACATCCCGTTAAAAACTCCTGAACACATAGAACAGACAGTAGCAACATTGACAGCAACTATTCAGGAAGCAGCAAGGACAACCACTACTCCCGAACCAACCAGCAGACAAACAATAACAATCCCGCAAGAAATACTCGACAAAATCAAAGAAAAAAGAAAAGCAAAAGCAAAATGGCAAAAATACAGAACCCGAGAAAACAAAAAACACTTAAACAAACTTGCAAAGGAAATAAAAAACAAAATAAAGGAGCACAACGATAACGAATTCGCAAAGTTCATAGGGACACTCTCCACACACGAGAACACCAACTATTCACTATGGAAAGCCACGAAAAAAATAAGGAAGCCAATAATACCCGTCCCGGCAATCAGAAAAGCAGATAACACATGGGCAAGAAGCAACGAAGAACAAGCTGAAGAATTCTCCAACCACCTCTGCAACCACACATTATCAACAACAGCAACCTCAAAAGTCATACGGAGGAGGATCCACAAACCACTACTACCACAGCCGACAAGGAATACACCATACCTAAAACATCGGCACAAGAAATTAGAAACATAATTGATAAAACAAAAAACAACAAAGCGCCAGGAATCGACCTAATCAATGGTAAAATCTTGAAAAACCTTCCGCCAAAAGCAATAAGACTAATGACAGTAATATTCAATGCAATTCTAAGAATTCAATACTTCCCCAAACCATGGAAATTAGCACAGATCAAAATGTTACATAAACCAGGCAAAGACCCGCACCAAACTGCATCTTACAGACCAATATCACTGCTTCCAGTATTTTCCAAAATACTGGAAAAGATAATATACGACCGCATAAAACCAATAATAGTGACAAAAAAACTAATACCGGATCACCAATTTGGTTTCAGAAACAAGCACTCCACGATAGAGCAAATGCACAGGCTTATAAACGAAATAATAATAGCACTAGAAAACAAGGAATACTGCACAGCCCTCTTTATAGACATAGAGAAAGCATTCGATAAAATTAACCATGAAAGTCTACTACAAACAATTAGGAAACAATTCCCGGAGCAAATACACCAATTAATAAAATCCTATCTAAGCAGCAGAACCTTCGTAATAAAAATCAAGGACACACATTCTCAAGTTAAAGACATCAAGGCCGGGGTACCACAAGGAAGCGTCCTAGGCCCAATACTATACACATTATACACGGCGAACATACCAACAACTACCAACAGCACAGTATTGACATTCGCGGACGACACAGCTATACTAGTCAGGCATACTAACCCAGAAACGGCAGTCAAAATACTACAAGAACATATCGTAAAAATAGAAAATTGGCTACAAGAAAAACAAATAAAAGCAAACCCCAATAAATGCAACCATATTACATTCACGCTACGGAAAAAGATACCACCAAACATCCTATTGAACGGCACGCATATAACGCAAACAAAGCATGTCAAATACCTAGGACTCCACTTAGATCAAAAACTCACCTGGAAACTACACATCAAATCAATAGTAGAAAAAATACAGAAAACAAGGAGACAAATGCATTGGCTAACAAGCCGAAAATCCAAACTAAGCACAGAAAATAAAGTAAAAATATATAAAACGATCATAAAACCAATCTGGACGTACGGAATACCACTATGGGGGACGGCAGCAATGAGCCATATACACAAAATAGAGGTAATACAGGCTAAAATTCTCAGAACAATAGTAAACGGACCTTGGTACGTCAGAAACGAAGATATACGAAGGGACCTGGGAATGCCAACGGTCAAGGAAGAAATCAGCAGATACTTCGAGAAATACAAATCAAGAATAGCAACACACATAAACCGGCTAGCTGCGGAAACATACAAAATCATAAATATGGACAAAAGACTAAAAAGGAAGCACCCAGCAGACCTTATAAAGGACATAACCTAACAAACACGATGATGGTACCCCGCTGGGGGTAGCCACCAACATGCTAATTTAACCGCTAAAAAATTCCACCAAATGTCCAAATTGGACAAATAGTGAATTTAAATAAATAAATAAAAAAAAAAATAATTTCCCTAATAGACATTAATTCACTCACCGCTTCCGATAGAGCTACATACTCTGCATACGTCAAGGCTTTTGTCACACACCTTTGTTTTTTAGACTTCCAACCAATTACATTTCCATACAATCTAATTACATATACAGAAGTCGATTTCCTATCTAAATGATCTCCTGCCCAATCAGCGTCCACATAACAATCTATCGTTTCACATTTTTCATTCCTTTTATAATCTAATCTTAAATCTCTAGTCCGGTACAAATATTTCAATATTCGCAAAGCATATTTAAAATGTGTCTCATTACAACAATCTTGAAATCTACTCAAATAATTTACACTATAACTTATATCGGGTCTGGTATTTACACTAATATACAACAATGCGCCAATTAAATTTTTGTATCCAATATCCTCTCTATTCTTTGACTTCACTTAAATCTTTCATTTCAAATCTATTAGTTAGTAACTTCTTTACACTTTGTATCTTCCTTTTGTTTTTACTACAAATTAGCAAATCGTCTACATATATTAACAAATAAGCAACATTTTCTCCCTCTCCATGTGTATATAGGCACAACTCTATGTTATTCTTTTTTAAAACCTAATCTCGTCACATACTTATCAAAACACTCATACCAGTCCCTTGGACTTTCTTTTAACCCATACAGCGCTTTCGATAGTTTACAAACTCTATTCATTCCGTCCGCATATCCCTTTGGTTGATTTACATATACCTCCGAGGTTACTTCACCATTTAAAAAGGCAGTTTCTACATCCATTTGCTCAATAATTAATCCATTTTGACAACAATATGATAGCAATATCTTAAAGGTCTGATTTTCTCGCTACTGGGGAGTATATGTCATCAGCTACGTTTCTTTGTTGGAATCCTCTTACCACTAATCTAGCCTTATACCTGTCATCTGATTTTCTCGTGTAAACCCATTTTACATCTAATACGTCTTTGCCTTTTACCCTTTCTACCAATTTCCAAGTTTTATTCTTATAAAGACATTCTATTTCCTCATCCATAGCTTGTTTCCAATCTTCACTATCTTCGCAACAAATCGCCTCCTCAAATGTACAAGGGATATCTACTCTACAATAATTTGCATGGATTTCACTAATGTTTTCTTTTTCTGGATATCTTACTGGAGTTCTCTTATTACGTGTAGATCTTCTAGGGATGTTTAAGCTTTCAAGACTGTTATTATTTTCACCTTCCCTACTTTCTAACTCTTCCTTATTCATGTTTACCAATAAATCATTATCCTCAATGTCATCGTTATCTTTATCGAATGAATTTTCCACAAAGCCGATACATTTTGTGTCTGTTCCTATGACCTCTACATGTCTCGCTATTGTTATTTTCCCACCTAATAAGACTCTGTAACCGACTTCACTATATCCTAACAAAATTCCCATATCTGCCTTCTTATCCCATTTAGAAACTCTTTTTTGTTCTCGTCTTCTTACAAAAACTTTACTTCCATATAGATGTAGATTTTCAACACTTGGTTTTCTCTCGAAGAATATTTCAAAAGGTGTCTTTCTCTCTATAGTATTTGCCAGTATTCGATTTTTCAAGTATACCGCTGTACAAACTATTTCCGGCCAGTACCTTTTATGTACTTTCGCTTCCGCTAACAAGCAACGCGCCATGTCCATAACTGTTCTATTATACCTTTCCGCTGTCCCGTTTAATTCATGTACGTAGGTTGGGCAATTATTTATTCTGATACCTTTATCCCTAGCAAATTTATAAATTCGATTATTCAAATACTCTTTTCCATTATCACATCTCAATATTTTTAACTTCTTGCCCGTTAAATTCTCGGCTTCATTTACAAACTGTACGAAACAATCAAAGACCTCACCCTTTGATTTTATACAATAAATTCTAGCTATTTTGCTATAATCATCGATAAATGAGATGAAATATTTCTCTTCATTGAATCCGGTAGTCTTAAAGGGACCGCACACGTCCGTATGAATAATTTCCATTATCTCCCTAGCCTTGGTTCGATTATTTTTGAATGGTAAATTGTGCATTTTACTTTCTATACACACCCTACATTTCAAAAATTCCTTCTCAAATTCATTCGGTATACCAGTAACTAGCTGCTCTTTACCCAAAATATTTAAATATTTAAAATTTACGTGTCCTAACATCCTACGCCATCCTTCCTTTTTACTCATATCACTACGTTCGGCGCTGTTTGCTAAGTGCTCCTTCCCTTTCAATATACTTTTCATTCTATATGTTCCCTTTTCTTTAACCGCTACCGCTGTAAGCTTATTGTCCTCATCTATTACTTTTGCAATATTTCCTTTTGAAATAACCGTGTTCTTATTATCTGTTAATTTGCCCAAACTAATCAAGTTTGCGGACATTTCTTTCGCGTAAAAAACATTATTCATATTTATTTCATTTTGCTTTCCAAATGCTTCAAAATAACTTATAACATTCCCTACTTTTGTTGCCTTTATCGATCTATTATCGCCTAAATATATATTTACCGGTTCTTTAAGGTCAATAGATTTATCGAAATAATTTACGTTGTTAATTATGTGATCTGTGCAACCGCTATCTAATAGCCACATTACTTCATTATTACTTATCTCGTTCGCCTCGCCGCTGTGTGCTGCGTGCGCCGTTGCTATTGTCACGTAAAATAAAAAAGCAGGAGGCTCGAACGAAAAGAAAAAATTAAGATAACAAAAAAACAAGAGAATTTATTTCTGAATTTACACTGACTGCGATTTTGTTCTGAGCTCCAGCCGTGACTTTCCAAGACTGAAGCTCTTACAATTTGACTTTCGGTAACATCTGTTTCTTCTTTGTTTGTCATCCCTCAATATCCCCACTACCCTGTAGGCGTACGTGACCGCTGTCACGCTTCTAGGACATTCGGTGGAAGGACCGTTAGGATACAGATGACTCATTAGGCACTTCGGCGATATACATTGTCGCCAAGGCCGCCACATCTCTATCTCCATCATCGGTCCATCGGATTTGAAGTATGCCGGTCGTGACACTATCCATGTGCCTGATCTTGAGTTACCATGCTCGCTCGTGCCGGTTGTTGATTGACGATGGAAATTTCCACGTCCCCTGCTCGTATTTCCTTTGTTTCCTCTTCGTCTGCTGCGACCACGTGTTGACCCACGCCAAAAACTGTTACTGCTTCCCGCTTCGACGCCATTTTGACACTCTCTCGCAAAATGTCCTACTCTTCCACATCTGAAGCATCCTTCCTTTTTTGCAGAAAAGGCGTTGTTTTGCATTTCTCCTCGATTGGACTTATTTTTCTTCTCCGCTATTTCAATTTTATTTTTTACATACGCTACCGTTTGATTTTCTGCTTTCAATACATCTACTATATCCGCTATGTAGATGTATTCTTCGGGTAACGTATTCAGCATGTAATTTAGTTATTCTCTCTCACTCACTTGTGCACCCGCACCTTTTAATTCGTTTATTAATTTTTCGAAATCGCTAAAAAACGATGCTGAATCAGTGTAGTTCTCAAGTCTTATCTTTTCCAATCTCCTTCTGCATACGATCTGTAGTGCCGTCGACTCTTTCGAGTACATTTCATCGAACTTTTTTACTATCTCATACGCCGTTTTTTCTTCTCTAATATATTCCAATTGTCTATTTGTGACGGTACTATAAATTATATTTATTGCCTTCAAATCCTTTTTGTCCCAGTCTTCATTGTCTGTTTCTGTCTTCACCCTAGTTGTGACAATCTCGCATTCTTTATATCTGAGAAACATCGTTATTCTTTGCTTCCACATACCGTAATCCTCACCATCGAAAATAGGTATCATGATTTCCGATCTCTCCATTTTAAATGATTCCTTATCTCTTACTCAAGCGTTCCTACGTGCTCGAAGTGTATTTTTCCTCTTTGTAACCTTTGAACGTTTCTTTCCTTACTGAGAACTCACTCGAACTAACTCGCAATATTGAAAAACAGGCACTAAAATAACTTGCAAAATTATGAACCACGCTCTGCTACCATGAAAAGATATAGAATGGATTCGGAAATACAAATAATTCCCTTTATTTAGCACACAACTGTTATACATATGTCGGAGATGGAAAAACACCGGAACCTCTCCTTGGATTCTCGGGAAAACCGTAATGTCGTAATTTAGATTAAACAAATGTCACCCCGATTGTTCGAGATTTATGATAGTGAGCTTGGGCTCGAGGCGACAACCAGTCGCCGAACGTAGCCACGGTCAAGGGATGAACGTTTTATCTAACAAAAGCACAGAGTAATTCTATACCTCTCCTTAAAAGAAATAGTCGTAGCGACACGCGGCAGTAAATATTTCAATGGTTTCTGTCCCGTGGCTCGCCACACGCAGATTCTATACTCCGGGTAAGATGATCTCCAGATGTCAACATACCTCCGCAGTATATGTTTAGCTAACGTGAGGACCCGCAATAAATCTTAAGATTTAGTCAAGCAAAGTCCTTCATATAGACAAGTAGTCTTTGTTGCAACTACGGGAAGATAGGAGAAACCTATCTTCCACGAACGATGCCCCCCGTCAACAACCTCCCCTCAAGGGCGGCCAGCATCTCTTTCAAAACGCCGATATGGAGATCGACCAATTAGCAACAGCGCTAATTTCCCTCACCTTTGGAACGAAAGCTTTCTTTGACGAATCCGAGGATCTCATGTCCTTAGACCCACCCATTATAGTTTTCCTCGACGGCATCGTCGAGACGGAGAGTTACTCTCCGATACGATCTCGACGACGATTCGAGTAACTCTCGGATACGTAGTGATTGCCCCATGCATTAACATTGAGTACAACTTAGGCGCTAAAGAAGAGTAGAGTTCGTCATCCCGTTGACCGTGGATTCGTTATTGAGCCTAGGATCATTGCCATTAGCCTCTCGAGTATCAAATTATCGCGATTACCTGTCCAATTCCATCATGGTCATGTTTGCACTGGTAAATATCTCCTCTATTGCATAATGATCACGTCCAGTGTCAATAGGGATTCGTTTCACGCCCTTAACCCTAACTCTAATCGTAACGCCAACCCGACACATATATCTTATACTCTTAAGACCTCAAAATCCTACTCGCACGCACGCTTGTTGTCAACCGACTCTTCCAGATACTTCTAACGACTGGCTCTTGTCTTTTGTCTCAACCAAGACCCGGACGTCCTCTGACGCTTACACACACATTCACATGTACAGTGTAAATGTATCATATTCCCAACAATTATGTTTCTAATTTCTTGTGCTGATGTTTTAGGTATGGTGTATTCCTTGTCGGTTGTGGTAATAGTGGTTTGTGGATCCTCCTCCGTATGACTTTTGAGGTTGCTGTTGTTGATAATGTGTGGTGTGAATGTGTTGCAAAGGTGGTTGGAGAATTCTTCAGCTTGTTCTTCGTTGCTTCTTACCCATGTGTTATCTGCTTTTCTGATTGCTGGGACGGGTATTATTTGCTTCCTTATTTTTTTCGTGGCTTTCCATAGTGAATAGTTGGTGTTCTCGTGTGTGGAGAGTGTCCCTATGAACTTTGCGAATTCGTTATCGTTGTGCTCCTTTATTTTGTTTTTTATTTCCTTTGCAAGTTTGTTTAAGTGTTTTTTGTTTTCTCGAGTTCTGTATTTTTGCTATTTTGCTTTTGCTTTTCTTTTTTCTCTGATTTTGTCGAGTATTTCTTGCGGGATTGTTATTGTTTGTCTGCTGGTTGATTCGGGTGTAGTGGTTGTCCTTGCTGCTTCTTGAACAGTTGCTGTCAATGTTGCTACTGCCTCTTCTATGTGTTCAGGAGTTTTCAACGGGATGTTGCAGTTTATTTTGCTTTCTATTATTTCTTTGAAAGTTTGCCATTTGGTGGTTTTATTGCATAGTGTTTCTGGTTTGCTATAGTGTATTGGTTTGTTTCTGTATTCAATTATTATGGGTGTATGATCGGAGCTGAGCTCGAGGTTGGGTGTTATTTTTAGTTTATTTGTGTTTAGTCCCCTTGTTACTGCAAAGTCCAGAAGATCTGGTTTTTTGTTCAGGTCAGTCGGCCAATGTGTCGGTGTTCCTGTGGATAATATATTGAGGTTATTATTTCTAATGTATTTTTCCAGTGTTGTGCCTCGAGGTATAATGTTTCTTGACCCCCCATAACGTGTGCTTTGAGTTGTATTCTCCCGCTGCGATGTACTTGTCCCCTAGGTCCTGGAAGTATTCTTCCCACATTTGTGATGTTATTTTGTGTTGCGGAGGCACTGCTGACAACTGGAAGTAGTTGCTGCTAGTTTGAACTGTAACAGTGGTTGCTTGTAAATATTCTTTGTTAACTTGGCTGTGTAGATAATGTTTGATATCGTTTCTGACTGTCACTGCTGTCCCTCCGTGAGCTTTTCCTGAGGGGTGTTTGTTATCATATATGGTGTAGTATGGTATTTTCATGTAGCTTTTTGTAGTGAAGTGTGTTTCTAAGACAAGTAGTATGTCTATATTGTTACTGTATATGAATGTTTTAATTTCGAGGGCCCGTTGTTGTAGGCCGTTTGAGTTCCAGGCTGCTATTTTTAGAATGTCCGTTTTTTATTTTTTGCTTAGCACGTTTGTAATTAGTTGTAGCATGACTGTGATTTGTTGGGTTTGCTGTCTGAGTACTGCGTTTTGCTCGCTTATCATTCTGGTTAGCATTTCGGTGTTCTTTATAGATTGTTTGAGCAGTTCTTTGATTTCTGCAGTGTCATTGTTACTATTGCTGTGATATTCGTTGTGTGTATGTGTCGATTGGCTGGTTACTTGAGCGTAGCTTAGACCACCAATGGTGTTGGTGCTGATGGGTTTGGTGTTTGTTGCTTGCTCTGTATTTGGTATTATTTCAGGATTTGTGCTGTCCTGTTGGGCTTGTGTGTTAGTGATTGTCCTGCTTCGTAGGGGCGGGAACAGTTTACGTTGTAATTGTTTTCTTACTTCACATCCTTTATAGCTGGCTGGGTGGTTTCCGTTACAGTTATAGCATTTAACTTCTTCTATTTTTCCAGAAGATGGGCAGTGTATAGTTAAGTGGTTTTTTGCGCACTTGACGCAAGCTGGGCTTCTGTTGCAATAATTTTCAGTGTGTCCGTATTGTTGACACCGCATGCATTGAGGTATATCTTTTTTGTGTCGTGGTGGTTCCACTGTTACTATTGTGTTTAGTATTTGTTTGATATCATATATTTCCTTGTTGTTGTTTCCGGGTTCCAGTTCTATTAAGAATAGTGGTAATGGTTGCTTTGTGTCGAATCTTGTTATATTGTTTATTGTTCTTGTTTGATGACCAATTTTTGCTAACTCATCGCTTAGTTTATATATGTTCGTTTTAGGATGCAATCCTCTTATGACAATTTTATAGCTCCTTTCAGTTTTTAGCTGATACGTGTGGTAAATAGCATTTTTTTCTTTTAATGCTTTTATAACTTTCCTAAATGTTTCTGGTGTGTTTGTTTGAATTCGATTGATTGCTTGTATGATCTCTGAAGAAGTGAAGGGTTCAATAGGAGGGGACATTTGGAAGGGAGTGTGCAGATATTCGGTAACGTCCGCTGCAGCTATGGAGGAATGGGGTTGGAATACTTCAGTCAAGTGTTTGGCAAATAGGTTGGCTTTTTCTATAGGGCTACGCGCCCATCCACCCTGCGGACGGCGGATTGGAGGTATTATTTGTGGGAGGCGCGTGAGTTTCCTGGAGGCTTTCCATAGTGAGTAGTTGGAGTCGGCTGTGGGGGACAAGCTGACGAGATATTTGTGAAAACGGTCATTATTGTAGTTTTTTATAGTTTTGGATATTTTTCTAGTTGCGTTGTTTAGTTTGCGTTTGTCCTCCGGTGTTCTATGGGTCTGCCATATGCTTCTTAGTCTACGTTTTTCTGCTATTTTTTTAAATATGTACTGGGGGTATTCGTGGTTGCTGATGGGCGTTTTTGCCGGTGTGGAGAAGCGGATAGCGTTTGTTATGCTCGTGTTTAGGTATTCCGTGGCTGCTTCGATGTCTTCATTGGTTTTTAGTGAAGTTGAGGCTGAAGTTGTGTGTGTAAAGACTTCTCTAAAGAGCTGCCAGTTGGTGTGTTGGTTATGTATGGAGCCATTACGTGTATTCTCGATGATAGTTGAACTGACTGTTACTATCACGGGGGAATGATCAGAGGAGAGATCAACCGAGGAATTGATTTGGACGTGTCTTGACGAGATATTTTTAGTTATGAGGAAATCAAGGAGATCGGGTATTTTGTTTGTGTCGGTGGGCCAGTTTGTGGGTTCGTATGTGGTAAGGTAGTTGAGCTTGTTGGTTATTATGCTGTTGAGGAGGTTTTTGCCTCTTACTGTAACCAGTCTGCTGCCCCATTGGGTGTGTTTGGCGTTGTAGTCTCCTCCAGCTATGAATCTATTGCCCAGGGTGTCCAGGAAGTCGTCAAAGTCTTCTTTGGCGATGGAGTGTCTGGGAGGGCAGTATACTGCTGAAGTGGTGATTGTACCATGACAGTCTTCAAGACCATGCTTGGAGGTAGTCTTTCTGGAATGGTGGAAGTTCGTAGTGCTTAATGTTTGATTTGATTATGATTCCGGTGCCGCCGTGGGCCTTTCCGCTAGTGTGTTGGGTATGGTAGAACTTGTATCCGTTTATGTTCAGGTAGTTTTTGTCGGTGAAGTGGGTTTCAGATATGAGCATTATGTCGATTTGCTGGTGTTTTAGGAAGAGTTCTAGTTCAAGTTTGCGTTGCGCTAGACCGTTGGCATTCCACAGAGCTATGCGTCTTGGTTTTATTTTGCGCCGGGGCGTATTAATTTATCCATAATGAGTGTTAGTAGCGATAGCAAATTGTTTATTTGCTCTGATTGTTTCTCTATTAGCTTTTCAAGCCTAGAGACGTTGTCTGTATCAGGTGAGTTGGGGGCACTATTTTGAGGAGGATCCCTATGGCTATTTGGTATATTTTGAGTGCCTTGTACCGCTTGGGCATAGGAGGTTGAGGGAGTGGTGAATTTGGTAGGGCTGGGTGTTTGATTGGTTGGGGGGATTGGGGTAAAGATGAATTTCGGTGCGCTGGGTGTTTGGTAGGTTACCTCTTTTGTTCTAAGTTTGGGGTACTTGTTTGAGTACAGTGTTTTGTAGGCTGAGCAGCCTTTGTAGTTGGCAGGATGGTCACCTTGACAGTGGATGCACTTCGCTGGGGTTTCCGGTGATTTACTGCACTGGTCGGTGGGGTGTGTACCTGCACATTTGACGCAGCGGAAGGTATGGTTGCAGTATTTCTGCGTGTGCCCGTATCTTTGGCACCTTTTGCATTGCACTATCTCCTTTTTGATTTGCGGTGGTTCGAATTTTACTATAGCGTTCATTAGGCGACTGATGTAGATTCCTTATTGTTGGGTTTCTGTTTTAAACCGATAAAAAATAGGGATAACGGGTTTTTCGAGACTTTATGCCTTATGTTGCTGACATTGATGACTTCGTGGCCGAGTTTCGATAGTTCTATTTTTAGCTCGTCGATGTCTGCAGAGTGGTGGATGTTTCGTAGCACCACCCGGAAAGGTCTTTCTTCTTTGAGTTGATAGGTGTGGAAATTGGCGTTCAGGGCCCTAAGTATCTTGGTAAGCCTCCTGTAGGCTTCTGGGTTCGTCGGCAGGATTTTGACTCGATTGTTGGTTATCTTCAGGTTGTAGTCCTCCTTGGAGATATCTCTCTCTAAGGACTTGATCATAGTCTGGGTGTCAATGACATCATTAACAAATATTGGTGGGGGAGGGGGGCTTCTCCGTGCGTGGTGGTTTGTTGGCGGGCCTGCGATTTCCATGGCGTCGTTTGAGGATTCCAATATTGCGAACCTATTATGAGTGTTAATTTGTGTTGTTGGCTGTTCGTTCGAGTTTGGTTCAATTTTGCGTTTTTTCGCCTTATTGGCGTCGTTGGCACGGTGGGATCTGCTGCACTTCTGCCACGGGGGGGGGGGGGAGTAGCGCGGGGTAGTTGTGAGTTTGCACAGGCGAGCCTGGTCGTGTTTGCTGGGCCATCATTGAGCTAGCTATTTCAATATGAATAACTAGTCGTGAGGCTATGAGGCAAGGTTCGGGTTGGGGTTAGGTGCGTAGGCTTTTCTTCTGCCTGGCGGATAGGAAACACTTGGGAGGGTAAGAGCACGCTGTGTTCACTTTCGACGGTTGGGTGACACGTGTTACTTTCGAACTTCACTGGGCACTAGAGACACGTCTGCACGCTTCGACACTCAACAGCGAACTGTTCCAGAGCGAATGACAATCAATTATACGTCGCCTGTATATCACCGGCTCGTGTTCCTTCAGCAAGTTATGTCGCATGGGGACATACACAGTTGACAAATCCCTGGGGGAAAATCCTTTATGATTTGGAAACTCAGGAAAATATGGTGGTCACCGATATCGGTAATTTCCAGCTTAACATTAAAAGCGAGAAATCCATGATGTAATTAACTTTTAGTCTCGTTGGTTCATCGATTTTGCCAGCTCCCTCTGTATTTGCTGAATTTATTAGCAAGCATTACTTATTACTTCGTATGTTTTTACATTTTCTCAAAGACGTACGGATTTGTACGACACTGTCTATAAAAAGGAGTAACTCTACACTGAAACAGAATATGTTTTCTTATAATATTTCTACTACAATACCGTTTTTTTATGAATTATTACTAATTACTTATCATTTGTACTAAATGAATAACTCAATTAAGAAAACCAAAATGTTATAAATAATAATCTGTATATCTTGTGTATCAATATGTAATTGGATATTGTAATAATATTGGAATGTCTTTGATCAGGGATATGATAAAGAACACGCGAAGACTACATTCTTTTGAACATCTTTAATATCCATCATTTATAACATTAAACATCTTTTTAAATATTTAGATAGATTAATACGTAACTCTTTATATATATAAACATTAATTTGAAGTTACAAGCTTAGAGAAATTGGTCGATTAATATTTATAGATCGGCTGTCTCGATGAAAGGCTTAAAGAAAGCAAAAACATAACAATGTCGCAAATATAATTTATAGTTTAACTTCTTTCTTGTATCTGTCTGCCTTTCACGATGTTTTACCAATTACAATAAGTAATTTCGACTTCTTTGCGCTCCGTTTTAACGCATTCGAGACCGAAAGAAATTCATATCAATCAGTAGGCATAATATAGAATTATATATATATATGTCGGAGATGAAAGAACACCGGAACCTTCCCTTCGGAACTTTGGGAATACCCCCAGTACTGTAATTTAGATTTCACCATAGCCGAATTAAGAAACTGTTGTCATTCGATCCGACTGTACTTATTTGAGATTTATGATAGTGAGCTCGGGCTCGAGGCGACAACCAGTCGCCGAACGTAATCGCGGTCAAGGGATGAACGTTTTGTCTAACAAAGGCATGAAGTAACTCTATAGCTCTCCTTAAAAGAAATACTTGGGACGGGGCACGATGGTAAGCATTTCAACGATTTCTGTCCCGTGCCTCGCCACACGCAGACTCTATTTTTTGAGTAAGATGATTACCAGATGTCGACGCGTCTCCACAGTACATGTTCAGCTAGCCCGAGGATATCTATAAATAAATATAAATTCGCTATAAATCTTAAGATTTGTTTAACTAAAGTCCTTCAAACCGACAAACAGTCCTCGTTCCAACTACGAGAAAATAGGAGAAATCTATTTTTCTCACGAACGACGCTTCCTCTTCTCGAACTCTCTCTTAAGGGCGGCTAGCACCCTTCCCTAACCACCAACATGGAAATTGACCAATTAACAGTAACGCCAATTTCCCTCACTTTCCGAACGAAGGCTTTTTTCCACGAATCCGATGATTTCGTGCCCTTAGGCACACCCATCATAGTTTTCCTCGACAGCGTTACCGTGAACAGTTTGCTGGTGAGTGCCGAGGCGTGCAAACGTGTGTCCAGTGTCCTGCGAAGTCCACAAAACAGCACGTGACCATCCAGTTGCTGCTGAGTGCCGAGACGTGTGTCCAGTGCCCTGTGAAGTTCACAAAACTCCACGTGACGCCCATCTGTCGAAAGCAAATCCAACAAACCTAGCTAAGGGTTAACAGCCTCTCGTCTAGTTCTTCCACACTGAATTAACTAGCTCGATGATGGCTCTATCATTCCAAACAGGCTCTCCGGAGCTAAATTATAACTCCGCCGTTTTTCCTCCCCCGTGGCAAGGGGGCAACACATCTATCCTGGTAAACGACCATCACTCGAAAAAACGCAAGCTGGAACCAACCAAGACAAATGTGAATAAGAGTCAAACTAAACCACCAGCCAGCCAGGTGACCACCTTCAATAGATTCTCAATACTGGAGTCTACGGAAGACTCCATGAATACAACCGAAAAGGTAAATAATCTCCATACTCAAAAAATTCCCCCTCCTCCACCAATATTCATTGACGACGTAATCGACATACAGTCAATGATAAGGACCATTGAAAAAGACATCAGCAAAGAGGACTACAAGTTAAAAATTAACAACAACCACGTGAAAATTCTGCCGACCCACCCAGACGCCTGTAGAAAGTTAACTAAGTTGCTAAAAACGTTAAACGCTAAATTCCATACATATCAGCTCAAACAAGAAAGACCTTTTCGTGTGGTGCTACGCAACATCCACCACTCAGTCGACCTAGATGAACTAAAGTACGAACTTCAAAATCTTGGCCATGAGGTAACAAACATAAGCAACATTAAACATAGAATCTCAAAAAACCCACTATTACTATTCTTCATAGATTTAAAACAAAAAGGGAACAACAAAGAAATCTACAACGTCAACCGGCTGATAAACTCCATAGTTAAGTTCGAACCACCTCTTGTAGAGAAAGAAATAGTACAATGTAAAAGGTGCCAAAGGTACGACCACACGCAGAAATACTGCAACCATAACTTCCGGTGCGTAAAATGTGCAGGTAATCACCCCACTGACCAATACACTAAATCCCCCGAAACCCCCGCTAAGTGCATCCACTGTCAAGGAGAGCATCCTGCGAACTACAAAGGATGCTCAGCATATAAAACACTACATAATATTAAGTATCCAAAACTGAGACCCAAGGACATAACCATACAAGAACCTAGACCCCAAAAACTCACCTCACCATCAGTATCCTACGCGCAGGCGACACAAGGAAACGTAAACAACTCGAAAACCCACAGTGTACACACAGAAAATAGAATTCCCACCCCACAAAACACAGACAACTTCACCAGACTCGAAAAACTTATCGAGAAGCAAACAGAGCAAATTAACAACTTGCTGTCACTACTCACACTCTTCATGGACAAATTCATACGCACAGAAGCAAAATAAAACCAATGCGAATAGCTTTGCGGAACGCCAACGGTCTAGCTCAGCACAAATTTGAACTAGAACTATTCTTAAAACAACAGCAAATCGATGTGATGCTCATATCCGAAACCCATTTCACCGATAAAAACTACCTGAACATAAACGGATACAAGTTCTACCATACCCAACACCCCAGCGGAAAGGCCCACGGCGGCACCGGAATCATAATCAAATCAAACATTAAGCACTACGAACTTCCACCATTCCAGAAAGACTACCTCCAAGCAACAAACGTAGCAATAGAAGACTGTCATGGTACAATCACCACTTCAGCTGTATACTGCCCTCCCAGACACTCCATCGCCAAAGAAGACTTTGACGACATCCTGGACACCCTGGGCAATAGATTCATAGCTGGAGGAGACTACAACGCCAAACACACCCAATGGGGCAGCAGACTGGTTACAGTAAGAGGCAAAAACCTCCTCAACAGCATAATAACCAACAAGCTCAACTACCTTACCACATACGAACCCACACACTGGCCCACCGACACAAACAAAATACCCGATCTCCTTGATTTCCTCATAACTAAAAATATCTCGTCAAGACACGTCCAAATCAATTCCTCGGTTGATCTCTCCTCTGATCATTCCCCCGTGATAGTAACAGTCAGTTCAACTATCATCGAGAATACACGTAATGGCTCCATACATAACCAACACACCAACTGGCAGCTCTTTAGAGAAGTCTTTACACACACAACTTCAGCCTCAACTTCACTAAAAACCAATGAAGACATCGAAGCAGCCACGGAATACCTAAACACGAGCATAACAAACGCTATCCGCTTCTCCACACCGGCAAAAACGTCCATCAGCAATCACGAATACCCCCAGTACATATTAAAAAAAATAGCAGAAAAACGTAGACTAAGAAGCATATGGCAGACCCATAGAACACCGGAGGACAAACGCAAACTAAACAACGCAACTAGAAAACTATCCTAAACTATAAAAAACTACAATAATGACCGTTTTCACAAATATCTCGCCAGCTTGTCCCCCACAGCCGACTCCAACTACTCACTATGGAAGGCCTCCAGGAAACTCACGCGCCTCCCACAAATAATACCTCCAATCCGCCGTCCGCAGGGTGGATGGGCGCGTAGCCCTATAGAAAAAGCCAACCTATTTGCCAAACACTTGACTGAAGTATTCCAACTCCATTCCTCCATAGCTGCAGCGGACGTTACCGAATATCTGCACACTCCCTTCCAAATGTCCCCTCCTATTGAACCCTTCACTTCTTTAGAGATCATAGAAGCAATCAGTCGCCTAAACCCCAAGAAAGCAGCAGGTCACGACCTAATAGGAAATAAAGCAATCAAGGAACTTCCGATAAAAGGGATTGCACTCATCGCATCAATCTTTAACGCTATCCTCCGCCTTCAACACTTTCCCAAGGCTTGGAAAATCTCACTGATCACCCTCATCCCTAAACCCGGTAAACCAATATATGAAGCCAGCTCCTATCGCCCAATCAGTCTCTTACCTACCCTGTCTAAACTATTCGAGAGGATGCTCACGAATCGTCTCCTTCCACTCCTAGAAGAATTGAAAACTCTCCCAGATCACCAATTCGGCTTCCGAAAACAACACTCAACTGTAGAGCAAATCCACCGCATAACCCAGATGATCAGCCAAACCCTTGAAAAGAAAAAATACTGTTCAGCCGTATTCCTAGACATCCAACCGGCATTCGATAAAGTATGGCATGAAGGGCTACTCTACAAGCTTAAAAAAATCCTACCCCACCCATACTACTCCATCTTAAAATCCTACCTTACCAACAGACAATTCATAGTTAAATGTCTAGGCGCCACTTCCGCAACATTCCCAATAGAATCCGACATACCGCAAGGTAGTATCCTCGGACCCCTACTATTCTCCATCTACACTGCCGACTTATCTATGTCAAACGAGGTAACAATAGCAACATTTGCCGACGACACAGCACTATTAGCTACCCACGCAGACCCGGAAATTGCCTCATCCACTCTCCAGCGAAGTCTCGACTCCATGGAAAAGTGGTTCCAAAAATGGGGTTTTAAAATAAACGAAAAAAAATCCTCCCATGTAACCTTCACGCTCCGAAAACAAACCTGCCCCCAGGTCACCATTAACAACACAATAATCCCAAGCAAGGACTCCGTTAGATACCTGGGCATGACCCTGGACAGGAGGCTAACTTGGAAAAAACATATCTCGGAAAAAACAAAGCAACTAAAGGAAAAACTAAGAAAATTCTATTGGCTCACGGGCCGACGCTCCAAACTAAACATACAGAACAAAATAACCCTCTACAAGGCCGTAATAAAACCTGTCTGGACCTACGGAATCCAACTATGGGGAACAGCAAGTAACTCCAACATTGAAATACTCCAACGCTTCCAATCGAAAACGCTAAGATCCCTATTAAATGCACCCTGGTATGTTACCAGCGAAACAATCCACCGAGACCTCAAGATACCTACAGTCAAAGATGAAATACACAAGTCCAGAAGCAGATATAACACAAGAGTCAACAACCACCACAACCCACTAGTCACCCAACTACTGGACACGACGGACCAGATCCGTAGACTAAAAAGAAAATACCCACTAGATTAAATCCTTAGTCCTACTAGAATCAACAATATAAAGCTATTATAATCCATGTCATTGTATCACGCCAAATTATGTTACTGAAAATTCTCAACGAGAATTGATTGTAAATATTCTAATAAATAAAAAGAAAAAAAAAAACTTTATGTCTATAGTTCAGTTTGATTTCTGAGATAAATACTATGTCGGAGGTTTCTTTCTTAATTAGGGTTAGCATGCTGTATCTTTTTTGGTTTGAGATTAGTGAGTTGGCGTTTATTGAGATGATTTTCAGATGTTTAACTTTTATCTGATTTGTTTTTTGCTGTAATTGGTGGACGGGTGGGTTTTGGCTAATCTTCGTCTATATTTTCGATGATGTTGAAGATGGAGTCGATTCTTTCTTCATGCGTATTTTATGCTTTTTTTATTTCGTTTAGTTGTGTTTGTTGGTCGCTTAGAGCTTTTAGAATGCTTTTTTTGAAGTCTTCAATGACATTTATTATGCTTATTTGGGGTGAGTCTATCGTTGGGTTGGTGTTTTGTTTGACTCGTGCCGCTATATTTGTTACTTGTGGGCTTGTCTCGTTTATACTTGAAAAGATATAGAATGGATTCGGAAATACAAATAATTCCCTTTATTTAGCACACAACTGTTATACATATATCTTATACTCTTAAGACCTCAAAATTCTACTCGCACGCACGCTTGTTGTCAACCGACTCTTCCAGATACTTCTAACGACTGGCTCTTGTCTTTTGTCTCAACCAAGACCCGGACGTCCTCTGACGCTTACACACATATTCACATGTACAGTGTAAATGTATCATATTCCCAACACGCCTCCTTACATTTATACTGTACACTTAATCGTATTTACATGCTTTGACGAATTACGTAACAGAAACTTTAACACTTATTTATTTACATTTCTCTTAGTTTACATTCATCCATGACCTAAACCTTTCGAATTTCTCTCTACACAGTGCCTTCGTAAAAATAACCGCAGTATTTTCGTCTGTCCCACAGAACACCGGAGGACAAACGCAAACTAAACGCAACTAGAAAACTATCCAAAACCATAAAGAACTACAATAACGACCGTTTTCACAAATATCTCGCCAGCCTGTCCCCCACAGCCGACTCAAACTACTCACTATGGAAAGTCTCCAGGAAACTCACGCGCCCCCCACAAATAATACCTCCAATCCGCCGCCCGCAGGGTGGATGGGCGCGTAGCCCTATAGAAAAAGCCAACCTATTTGCTAAACACTTGACTGAAGTATTCCAACCCCATTCCTCCATAGCTGCAGCAGACGTTACCGAATACCTGCACACTCCCTTCCAAATGTCCCCTCCTATCCAACCCTTCACTTCTGCAGAGATCATAGAAGCAATCAGTCGCCTAAACCCCAAGAAAGCAGCAGGTCACGACCTAATAGGAAATAAAGCAATCAAGGAACTCCCCATAAAAGGGATCGCACTCATCGCATCAATCTTTAACGCCATCCTCCGCCTTGAACACTTTCCTAAGGCGTGGAAAATCTCACTAATCACTCTCATCCCCAAACCAGGTAAACCAATATATGAAGCCAGCTCCTATCGCCCAATCAGTCTTTTACCTACCCTGTCTAAACTATTCGAGAGGATGCTCACGAATCGTCTCCTTCCACTCCTAGAAGAATTGAAAACACTCCCAGACCACCAATTCGGCTTCCGAAAACAACACTCAACAGTAGAGCAAATCCACCGCATAACCCACATGATCAGCCAAACCCTTGAAAAGAAAAAATACTGCTCAGCGGTATTCCTAGACATCCAACAGGCATTCGACAAAGTATGGCATAAAGGGCTACTCTACAAGCTCAAAAAGATCCTACCTCATCCATACTACTCCATCTTAAAATCCTACCTAACCAACAGACAATTCATAGTTAAATGTCTAGGCGCCACTTCCGCAACATTCCCAATAGAATCCGGCATACCCCAAGGTAGTGTCCTCGGACCCCTACTGTTTTCCATCTACACTGCCGACTTACCTATAGCAAACGAGGTAACAATAGCAACATTTGCCGACGACATAGCACTATTAGCTACCCACGCAGACCCGGCAATTGCCTCATCCACTCTCCAGCGAAGTATCGACACCATGGAAAAGTGGTTCCAAAAATGGGGTTTCAAAATAAACGAAAAAAAATCCTCTCATGTAACCTTCACGCTCCGAAAACAAACCTGCCCCCAGGTCACCATTAACAACACAATAATCCCAAGCAAGGACTCCGTAAGATACATGGGCATGACCCTGGACAGGAGGCTAACTTGGAAAAAACATATCTCAGAAAAAACAAAGCAACTAAAGGAAAAATTAAGAAAATTCTATTGGTTCACGGGCCGACGCTCCAAACTAAACATACAGAACAAAATAATCCTCTACAAGGCCGTAATAAAACCTGTCTGGACCTATGGAATCCAACTATGGGGAACAGCAAGTAATTCCAACATTGAAATACTCCAACGCTTCCAATCGAAAACGCTAAGATCCCTATCAAATGCACCCTGGTATGTTACCAACGAAACAATCCACCGTGACATCAAGATACCTACAGTCAAAGATGAAATACACAAGTCCAGAAGCAGATATAACACAAGAGTCAACAACCACCACAACCCACTAGTCACCCAACTACTGGACACGACGGACGGATCTACATTTATCATATTTTATATAAAATTAGAAGGGACCTTTAAAAAATTGCATGCAACAACACACTTACAGGTACTCTTGAATTAGTTTTTCTACATGTCCGATTATGTCTTTATATGTATATGTCAATTCAAATTTATTTTCTTAAATGTCCCTTAATGAAAAACTAACACTTCATATTAACTTTGAACTTTTGAGTTCTTAGAATATTCTGATTTAGTCACTGGCTGTACCATAAATTCATTTACAGATATTATATTTCCACCAAGAGCTAGTTTTATTATGAGCCTTCCTGCATCATCATCGAATCCTTCTATTTGACCATAATTATTACTTTGTTCTCCAGCTATAATTTTCACAAATGTTCCTTTCTCGATTTTAACTTCTTCCTCTTCTTTTTTGAAATCTGTATTTTTCTTCTGCAATGCTACTTTGTCTGCTCCAAGACCCATACCTTTTGGTCGTAATTCTGGTATGACAGCTGCTACTAATCTGTAATAGTTAGAATAAACGATTGTGAAATAAAAAATGATGTTCTCTGTTTACTTTCCAATAAGTGATGTATTAAATACATATAATTAATTTAATCCAGAGTAAAATTCATACTTTTCATTTCAACCAATTCCCTTTCCTGGTTGCCATCCCATTCCCCTTAACATTGCTACACCAAAAGCATCAATAGGAATTTTTTCATAATCTTCTAACGTAGACTGAAAAATACAAAACGATATTTATAATATGCAAATGTAATACATCTGTGCATTGCACATCAATATGTTGATAACGTACCTGTTCTTTGCCTCTTAATGATTCATCTTCTACTAAAGGTAAAGTTAAATCATTTGTTTTAGTTTCATATTTATTCTTTGACTTAAGTTCCCCAATGATTTCTTTAGTCGCTTGCTCTTCTAAAGTAACAACTTTATTTTCACTATCTTCAACTGGCTCTTTCTTTATTGATATTATTGGCGATGTTTTTCCATTAGATAGCTTTGATTTTGCCTCGTTAACACTAGCGTCTCCTACCTTTTCCTTATCTGCCTTCGGAAGGAAAATGTCTGCATCTATTTTATTAAGAATTCTATCATGCCAGGTTTTTGAACCTAGTAATGGAATAATTAGAGGTTCATCTTTTTTTTCTTCCTCATTGAAATAAAAAAATTGTTTTCAAATATATATATTCCGCTATTGGTGATTTTTATAGGTTAGGTTGAGGTTATATGTTTCTTGATTATAAATTTTACTTTTTGAACTCACCCTATTACTTTAATACCTTTCTCATCAAGGCATTCAATGTAATCAACTTTCTTTTTTTCTTGTGGAATAGCATTTTTTAACACAGGTTTCTTAATAGATTTCGCAAAACCGAAGGAAATCTTCTTTCCTTCTTCTGCCATTTATTTGTTATTTTAACACTGACTTATACATCAATACACATGTATATACTAGACATAAAGATTGATGTCACTTGAATCTACGTACATGAATCTGATATCTTATTATACTTTATTAATCTACTCAAAATTACTTGCACATTACTAAAATTTCATTCCGACAATGTATCAAGCGTCTGAATAAGTGACATTAAAGTAAACATATATCAAAGAGGAAATAAGAAGAACTGACGCCTATGGTTTTCTATGTTGCAGAGCTAGTGCTGCATCATACGGCCAAATGCCGAAGGTGGCTTATGCTAGTATATACCTGCCTATACGTTTCAATGAGAAAATCGATATTATGTGTTCATGTGAAAATTCACATTTCCCTAGGAGCTGTATTTTGATAGATTTAAGCTTCTAATGGAGCATTTTAAACGTATAGAGTATACTATGAAGTAGATAGTAGTGCGGATCATTTTATATTCATAGAAAGTTTGAATGTATAGAAATGTACAAAATGCTCATGATATGCAAAAATATGCAAAATATTCAAAGTAAACCAATCATCAAAAAGTTTAGAAGGTGAAACAAATTTCTTTAATAACACCTAGATTAATTTTTATTTGTTAACAATCCCATATATAACCATAGCTTTCGCCCGGCGCATATACGCGCCCATACATGCGTCAATAAGATAAGAGGAAATAAAAGACTGATTATCGATAAAATACACTAACACATATGTAATACGTGGATATATTACCACTCAGATTACACATATTATATATTATAAGGGAATATGTATACCACGTATATATGTAGAACGAACATTTCAAACTTGTTTATAGCCCGTGCGAACACATAAATGCACGCACACGAACAATTTTTCGAACGATAATTATATTAATAATTTATAACCATTTATATTTTTATATTTTTATATTTTTATATTTTTATATTTTTATATTTTTATATGATAAGCATTTATATTTTTTAAAATATGTTCTTATGGCATACATATTTATTCCACGCTTCATATCTATCCACATCCGTAACTGTAGGTGACATTGTTTTTTAACAATTTTGCTATTATTTCATAATTCTTTAATTCATATTTCAAAGTCGTAACAGATGTTTCTTTTTTTTTTTTTTTTTTCAAGTTTTTCCCATATTGGACTTATTTCGAGCAGCCATGCTTGCTTACAAAGCAATTTTATATCCACGCAAGAATATTTTTCAGTAGATTTTATTATGTGGTTTACAACATCCATATTCTCTAATAACTGGTTGCTAAGGTATAATTTGAACATACCAAGTCGAGTAACTTCATTTGGTAATGATACGTATATTTTCTTTTCAAGGCATCTGCGTAAAGCTGCATCAATGTCCCTAATAATATATTTACAATAAATATTATTGTTCTGTTATATTAATAATAACAAAGGAATATTCCGCACAACACAATAATTAAGATTAAGATAATGAATAATTATGATATTAAGATATTTTCTACTTAGAAAACATTGAAATAGCGTGATATACATAGCAAGGGCAATTAGTTGCAGCCAAAAGAACTACATTAGAATTTTCGTTAGATACTAATCCATCCAATCTAGAAAGAAGTTCTGATCTGAATCTCTTTGCAGGTTCAGACAATGTACAGTTTACTCCTTTATTTGTGCCTATCCAGTCAATCTCGTCGATAAAAATAATTGTAGGCGAAAAATTATAGGCAAGTTCAAATAAAACCTGTTCAGTTTAACAAATGTATTAATGTAACTATTCTATTTATATATGATTATTATTATATATGATATATTCCAGAATCTCTTCTTCATAGACAAAGGAAATCAACTTACACGGATATACTTCTCGGAATCACCTCTCCATTTGCTCACCAATGAGCTGGCCGTTATGTTAAAAAAGGTGCATTGACATTCCAGGGAGAAAATGGGCCTTTAAAAAAGATAAGGTACTTGAGGAGATACACAATGGCCTCCTTAATAGCAGATTTACATTCCTCTAGGCCTACGATGTTGTCCCAATATACATTTAATTTTGTCAGTATGATTTCCTACGACAATACAAAGATGAAATGGCGCATAATCTCCGTATTAATTTCCGTAAGTGTTATGTAATTCGTTATTTAAAGCTTTACTGAAATCAGTATTTACAATACGTATATTAATCGAAAATAACTTACGCATGAAATGTCTTCAATAATCTTCCATAATTCCAGATTGTCTATATAAAGCTTCTGAGCCTATTTTGATATCTTTGATTGCGTGGATTGTTCCATTAAGATGTTAAATAGCTCTCCTCTTCTGATGAAGATTCATCGCTTTCATTGGCGAAAATTGATGTCAATGTCATTGCGAGATTAATATCATCCGTAGCGTCACCCGTCATCTTCTGTTGTACATTCCTCCCTTTCACAGACTCACTTCTCGTTTCTTTAATAACAGATTTGACACGTTTTACTACTTCTTCGAAGATTGAATGATATTGTAATCGATACGTTGAATACGTTGAGAACGTTGAATAGTGTTAAATAATTTAAATTCTTACACTTTGTTCGCATTTGTCATTTCCCTCGTCTTTATTTCCTTTTCAGTTATTTTCTTGCACAATATAGGATATTTTTGGAATTTCATCTTGTAATAATAATTTTCATATTCTGTAAGAATAATTTCCAAATCGACGTTGTCGCAGACTCGATATTTCCGAGGTAGACGAGCTTCCCGGATTAATACATCGCTAATGTCTACATATCTAAAAAATATAATTTTTAATTCATTGAACAAATTTTATGCTATGAGTACACACTATACGATAATCATCAATTAACTGTTTTATTTCTAGGTAAGACAGACAAAAAGAATGTACTGTCTATTTATTATTATATAAATCCTCGGCGATAATTTTTTGCCTTCTGCCTTTTAATTTCTAATTTTTAAAGTTTGAATTTAAATATATTTTCATTTATAACTAGTTAATCTACGTTATCGATTGAGTTACTCTATAACTACTGAGTTACCGATGTCGATTTTCAAATTTTGGTTCCTTCCCCTCTTTCCGCACTAATTTCTATTTCGATTGGTCGCCGATATTATTCGAAAAAATTGCAACTAAGAAGATATCTAAATATATACACATAATATAAATATATAAACATAATTTTGTTATCTACTATCTTGATACGTGCAAAGATAAATCTTAATGATATATAATACAGCGTAAATGGTTATAAATAATTAATTATTGACAATAATTATAAGAATTATCGAAAGAAAAAATCATAGATACTATGTGCGAGTGTAAAATATCACAAAAAATGAACAACAATTGTGAAAAACGCAATATGGCAAATCAATGACAAAACACACTCATGACTGTCATGGAAGTTCCAAAGTCTTTTCGCAAATTATGAGATATCTTATTTGTGGTACCTTGCAGCGATAAATCACCGTTCATTGTAATAGTTTTAAATGTGATAATGATATCCTTGTATTGACTATCGTTTTTCGATAGTTACGAGAATTTTCGTTTATTACTTTGAGACAATCCGTCACTTCCTTTCTCTTATAAAGTTTCCCTTCAACTCCGTTGAAAACTGAGCATCAAACAGGAGACGAACGATTTGTTGTCATGGCAATGTTAGTTCACACGTAAGCAGGGTGCGAATATAATGATGGAATAGTCGAATCCTGTCTACTGTATAGTAAGATGGATGCGACATGGAAATAGAAAGAGAAGGCTGTATATAAGCATTTTCTGTCCTTGTTTAATCAGGCATGCACACTAGTGGACACTGACGGCGCTCGTTTACCGTTGTTACACATTTCCGGTACAAGTACGCGGGCATTAGAGAAGGACGGAACGGTCTCTCTCTTTACCCCTATATCGCGTTTTTAGTTCGCTCACGCGCTCTGTACTTATATCTATTACATTTCCACCATAAGCAGCGGCCGTGCAGTGACTTACAAAAGTTTCGAACTCGCGGACGTTTAATCACGTTCCCTACTCCGAAGGGGTAAGTACAAAGTTGCTCGTCTCAGTACTCTTGTTAGAAGTTTTATCATCTTTTTCATTTCGTGGCTACAAGTTTTTCCAGGAAATTCTTATCGTTTTACAAGGGCTGTGGGACACAGTGACGTCAGCTATCGATCATATACGCGAATTTGTTGTAAATTAATTAGGAGAATATCTGGAGTTGTTTATCGTTGCCAGCTGTAAAATATTAGAATTTTTCATTCATAATTGTCATATTTTCGACTCTTCCGTTGCCAAGACCATCTTGAAAGATTTTTGGTATGTTCCATCACCCTTGTTAAAAGTGTGCCCATTGGTTAGCTATATTGATTTTAAAAACCAATACGTATATCAAGTTTATTATTTAACAGAAACAAAGAAATTCGTTTTATTAACGAATTTTCGATGTTTCTTCTCAATTTCCTTTAGCATCGAACGAAGAACATTATTTGATCAAACGTTTCATCGTTCAGATTATATTTCGTTTAAAAAGATTGAAATTGATATTGAGATAAAATCAAAAAGTATCCGTTGTTCTCGAACATTCTAGTATTCCTTCGCCGCCCGGGAGAAAGACAGGTATGAAGAAAGAGGATATTTTTTTTTATTAACTTTTTAATATTGATATTTCGACAAATATTGACGTGTGCAGTGAGAAAATCGAGTGAAATTTTCAATAATATCGTTTTAATAATTTGTGAAACGAATTAGTTTGGTTTTTTCCATTTTTATTAGTTTCCGTCAGTGCTGATTGACGCGCCACTCCAGTTTCCATTTCCGTTTCTCGAAATTTCCTACGTCCTTGGTCTTTGGGACTCTTTGCCCAGGTAACTGCATTGCTTCTGGGTACGTCTCACCGTTCGGGTCTCTCGAGCTTTCGGTGTCAGTTGTTACCGTTGAAGGAAGAGAAGCTGGTGACGGATATTATCGGATAAATCGTTTATTCTGGAAAAGTTCGAGTAAGTTCGTTCTGTTTGAATAAATCAAGACATAGATCAATTTTTATCGTATCATCGTGATTCGCCATGTCGTACGTTTGGTTTCGGGATACCATATGTTTTTAATTTGGTACTTTTAATTTGACATTTTACGCCTATAATCGTGACAGGAAGATACTTTCAGTGAATTATAAATATTTTAAATTATAAATTATAAATATTTGTTATAAATTACAATCATACTACGGGGAAAAGTGAAACATATGTTTTCTTGTGGAACGATTCATGTGATAGTAAATTATTCGAAGCATAATAATGCAATTATTTCTGTGTTATTGCTTTATCGAAGCATAATAAAGCATTAAACATCTATACGGTAACATTTACGGACGAATATTGGGGTAATATTATCGCGTCGCTTTAATCTGGCATTTAATGCTTTGATTGCGGTCTTTGAAATGGCATCACAGATGCTGGTATAATATCACACGAAAAAGGAAGGACCACCAAGTGCACCAGTGCGTTGCAGCCATCGGGGGTGGCTTTGACGCCGGTGCCGAGGAGAGGCGCAGAACGTGTTCGATCGACCCGCGAACGCAGCCCGTGCTCGTACTGCGACAGAGTTCGTTTCAGTTAGTCTCAGTCGCTGTTTGCCCGTCGACAGCGTATAGTCGCGCCGGCCAACGATTATTTTTTTCTTTTTTTGTTTCTCGATAATTCTCTCGCAACGTTCTATACGTACACGTTCTATACGTACACCATCAGTTTATCGCGTGATCATTGTTCCCGCTTCCCCTACCTTTTGTCACGTCCTTCAAAGAAGATTTCCCTTCAGTTTTTTGTTGTTTGGGGAAAATTCATCGCTCGGACACATGGATTTATCGACACGACGGTTTATCGAGGCATCAGCGTGATGTACTTTTCAAGTTTCATATTTTCTCTATGATACTTTCTAAGGAGAATTTAGAATTCGAAAGATATCAATTTCCAGGAAATATAGGTCTTTATGAGACCATCGATAGGTTTGAATTTAATTAACTCTCTTATAATTGGTATTTCAATTTTTTAATTCCTTAAATTTAGCTTTCTTTAGACGATATAACGCGGGCATTTTATGATATATCCAATATATTCGTATATATTTTACTTTATACATTCGATAAATTTCCTTGGTTGGCCGGCCTGCAACCCACATACGGCACTTAATAAAAATTTGTTTCGTTAGAGGTCGGTGTTTGTTCATCTTCGTCATAAAAATGTCATGACGTCATATCATATCACAAGGGTTCTTCTGAAAGCTAGATATTCGATAACAAGATTAATGGTCTTCGGTAGCTTGCAATGTCAAGCTTTGAACTGGCGGGATCGCCTTGCTGTCAAATCGCCATTCAGCAGCGACCATATTCTTTAACTACGTTCAAGACGTATATCACGCTACAGGAACCATCAAAGGAGGATAATTGCAAGTTAGTTGCCCCTTAGAAACGAGACAGTTGGTTGTTACTTGTTATCCGTAGTTGGTAGTTGTTCTCCTTAGTCGCCACATATTATAAAGACGACATTCATAGTCACCAGTTGCCTTCGCTAATAGTTTCTTGTTGTCTGTAGTTAGTTCTCGTCATCGCTATGTATTCCATCAACCACGTAAAATTTAACATATAGGATTTTATTCTTTTTTATTCTTTCTGTAGGAAGATTCTTTAAGTAATATGAATTTAAGTAACTATTTTATGATACAATAAAGTGGAAAAACGATTATTTTACGTAACGTAATGTTTTAAAGAACATTGAATTTAAAGGATTCAGATAGATATCTTAAACGTAATTAAACCCTCCATATCGTAACAAATTAAAAGAAATTGCGCAAGAAAGTACAAATACATTTAATGCATAAAACATATATTTAAAATCCAAATGTAGGCGTTGACGCGTGCGTGCTACATGTTCGAAACGTTCGTTACATCCGCGATAAAATTTGTAACGACGAAGAAGCTTAACATATGGTGTGCTTCAAGACGATAGTAAAAAGTGTTGGCGGATTTTTCGAAATTTCTTCCATTCTTAATAAAAATATATTGTATAAATATAGTAAGATTTTTCAAATTTAAATAGTTATAATGATTTGAAACTTTACAATCGTACGGTTCTGTTTTATCCTTTGAATATACCTGTCATTTTCATATCTCCTTTTAACTAAACTAAATATTTGGAAATCCTATAATTTGTACACTTCTATTTGTGAATAAGATCGATGAAATTAACGCGTAACTATGCTTTCAATAATGGCTTCGATGTATTGCTCACCATTATGGCGGATTAACGTCTCTAAGTGATCGACCTTAATCACTAAATGGCAGCCGCGATTCAGTGGTAGAGCCTTACACATGACGGACATTGCAAGCGCTTGTAAGACGTCTATCGTGAAACGTTTCCAATAGCATCGATTACGACGACGGTGAAATCCGAATAGAAATATATATCGCGTATCGCTTCAGTCTGACATGTCTTAAAATAGAATCACAATTTTTCGTTCTTAAATAAAAAAAAAAAAAAAAATAAGAAAAAAGAAAAAAAGTCTATAAAAATTATATGCAAATAAAATAGATAAATGGATAAATGGTTGTACAAATTTATAAAACAGATATTACAAATATACGTAAATAAATTATATATTTATAAGTTGTTTGTTTAAATATCTGTTTGTTTAAATAAATAAAAGGGATATTTACGACTTACAATGAACGTAGTCCTGTTTTTAGTTTTAAACAAAGCAAAAACGGATAACAACTTTTTAAAATGTAAAACTCAACGCAACAGTGGTTTGTTTTAATTAATCAATAACGTTCAAAGTTAATTAATTTAGAGTGGTTTGTACATTTTGTATGCTCGCCGTATTTTAACGTTTGATGTGTAACGTTTGATGTAGTACTTGATGCCCGAAAAATCGAAAAATAATTAAATTTGATCGTTTCGTCGAATTTACAAGTGTGTATATTCGTGTGAAATCCTATGTGCTTGTGTATGCTGATGTGAAAGGCGGTAATATATTTTTCTTTTTTCGATTATTGTTGTCAACTTTTGTGTGGAATAAATCAATTCCGTGAATAGAAGTGCAATCAATACAGCTTACTATGAAATGATAGCACAACAACAGTACATATCGCCATTGACGTCAGCTTCACAAAATTTCTCGAGTATCGAGGTCGTCCATTTGGGTTAAGAATTTATTTCCAAAATGCCACAAGCACGAATATCTTATGGAAATCCACTGTATTTCCACTGTAATTTTTAATAATCAGATTCCATATTGTATGCTACGATTCGAGGAAAATCCGCAGCTAATTATTATCTTTGCTGCCTTTAAATACCATAAATAGTCGTCCGTAAATTTTAAAAGATTTTCTGTGCCATACTTATATTGTGTATTTTAGTCTTAAGGTGCGGGTCGTGTTCAATTAATCGAAAGTGATGAAACTGTAATGGGTCACGATAGTCAAATATTAAAAATGGTCTCGTTGGCTACATTTAAAATCTTTACGAGATATATATGCATAGTACGTTGCTACTAGCAACGGGTAGCGATGAGCAATAGAGAACAGTACCTTCCTTATCTCGTCGTGATTATGTACATACCAGTAATGCACAGTACTCGTACTGAATATCTTACAACATCTACATAGATTTTCAGATTTGTTTCGAATATTACCAGCATAACCATGATAGTAGAATTCTGTTACAGTATTAATTCTATAGTGCCGTTATGCATAATACAGCCCTAAAATGTTTCTACAAATATACGAATATTTTCGTCAGCTACTATATTCCAACCATGGCTTATTATGAAAGGAAATATATAACGAAATTACTTGTTTTTTTAGACTAAATTAGTTTAATTTGAATAATTTTAGTAATTGTGTAGGATCGAACAACAACTTATCATTAGCTTCACTCGAGACTTGATTGCACGTAGCAACGTAATTGCGTTGGAACTGAGGGTAGAAAACAATGTCAACCGTTAGACGCGTCTGTCTGGCGAATGTGTAACGCGTGAATAATAGATGGCGGCAATCACGTGAACCCTACTTATAGCTGTTTCGGCTTATATCGTAGCATTCAACCTAGGGTAAAACGATAGGGATCATTAGAAGTTGAAAGGCCGGCTGATCAGCCTCATTTTGTTCCATTTTTTAATCAAGCGATGAATCGACAAATTGTACAGATTTCGATGGTTATCACAGTTTTCTGGGAATTTTCAAGCGCGGTTCGTCGAATTTAGTCGGATTGGCTACAGACTCTTTTACGAGCAGCTTGAAACTCGATCTAGTTTCGAGAAAATGAAAAATTCGTTTTATCTCTTTGCTTCCCTGTTCCTTCCTTCCTCTTTTTTTTTGCTTTTTACATTGCGTTAAGACCGGCTAAATAATATTGATTGCCATGGACGTTGGCTGGTTCAAAATCACTGACATCGACGATAACAAAAGTAAGTTTGATGATCATTTATCTGAGCCGGTGTTATTCGACTTGAGCTCTGCACATTTGTTAATATTATTCTAGTAGGGATGAGATACTACAAATTTTAAATAACTTCGATTAAAATTATATTATAAAAATTATATTACATTAACGTTTAGAAGTCAATAAAGTGGAAAGAATTACGCGAGATAATGTAAATATAAATTACATTACAAGGAAACAATACGGCTAGGTAATTTGAAACATTCTGGCTAAAATTGCATTCTTTCAAAGTTAGGACGTACAGTATTTACAAAGCAGATTAAGTATCAAATGGGGTACTTAAGAAAATTCATGTTATCATTCTTTAGTAAACATTTTCAGGTTATAGCCTTCTGCAAAAGCTGCTTTTCGTTACGTTAACGTATTCATTATTAATATTAATCATATTGTTCTTATCTCCTAGGGGCATAACAATCCATTTTTATATTGTGTTAAAGCTAAATTTCTATTATATTTTCGCAAAATTTTCTTTCGTTTTATAGAGAAATGATAGATACACAGCATTTTTTGTTTTATGTTATTTTATATTAAATTGGAGAAAGGTGGATCGCACATAATTGAATAAAATAATATAATGCAAAAAATATCGTACATCTATCATTTCTTTATAAACCGAAAGAAACTTTTGGAACAACCTAATATTTCTCTCCAACGACACTTCTACGATGTTAAAATATTTGATAAAAATATTTGATAAAAATATTAAGAAATTCTAATATTGATTTAAACGTATCGATTTATTTACTTTTCGCTGCCAGAAATTGTTAATTATGATTTCCACTTGAAAGCGTATTTCATATTATGAGGATAAATGATCAAATTCATCTCTAATATACACGTTAGAGAGTCATTTATAGCTGCAATCCTGTTTACCGCTCATATTCCTGGAACTCGATAATTCACTAGGCGATTGCTTTAACCGTGCAGAATACATCCATAAATAATTAATCGCCATTAATATTCCATCGACTTTTGAAAATCCCTGATGTGATCTATTTCACGTGATGAGAATACGTGTAAAGTGAGGTTATTGCTTGATTATCTTTAGTCGAATAAATCGAGTGATTCAAATTATAATGCGGAAGAAAGTCAAAACTATGTATATTATTTTTTTCAATTTTTATGTATCATTTGACGGAAGGAAATTTCGTAAGTAAGGTTCACCTTCTTTAATGTCAATGATTTTGACATATGTTATTAAGCTCCAAATTCTAAGCAATCTTCTATATATATATATATATATATATGTAGTATCTTAATGGGTCTTAGAGGAAAGGACAAGTAATGATGTTTTGATTTAATAAATAATGTTCGAAGCAACGAAATGATTACGATGCTGTCGTACGTCTTATTCTCATAGACGGCTTCCGACTTCCCGATTCACACTCTTCCGCTTCTACACTCGCTCGCTCTCGCTTCTCAAGTCACACTCTGCACACCTTTTGCATCCGTCTTCTCCGGCTTCTCAACTAACACTGCCTTTAGCGTCTCTTTGTCTTTTCCCGTCCTATCGGACACGTGTCCCGAAACGCCCGTGGCCAGAGTCACGCAGGCCCTTTCCACGAAACTATCCACTTAAAAAGAACCGACGACACATTGATGTACCCGACGATGCCGCGGCTCTCGCGGCATTGTTTATGGTTCGGCAGATATCTTAGGCCTTTTGTCCACGATACTACATATATAACATACGTATAATAGCCAAAGTTCAACTGCCAAGTATACGCAAAGCTTTTATTTTCAATTTATGCGACACCACTATGTTTCATGAATTTATTTGCTAACGGTATTGAAACAAATAACAAGCAGAGGACGAACTATCCGTGAACTGTTTTGCCAACGAGTACGCTTCCAATATTTTCTGTTTGAGAAAACACACTTGTTGCTGTTGCAACTCCAAATATTTTTACAGCCGACGTTTTTGCCATGAATCATCGGCTAACATATAAAATAGAGAAAAGCCATAGTTGATTGTAATGGAAATTTAGAAAACCTGAAACTCGATATAGAAGGGAAAAATAAAGGAAAGGAAGGGAGAGATAATTGGAAGCTTGGGGCCAGGTTTAATTCACTGAAACCGGGCTGCTTGTGTCATCACGAAACAGAATTGCCAGTACGTCATTTCTGTGCTCCCGTCCTCGTAAAAACGGTTTCACTCGTTAAGAAAAAACGAATAGGCGGTGAAGAGAGAAAAAAGCAGACAGAGAGCGCTTTTAAAAAGCTGACGAAGCGTGCGTTGCCACAACGAGACACACGGTGCTATTTGTCGTTTTAAATTGCGCCGCAACTTGTTTTTCAGATCTTTGCTAGAGACACGTGAAAACACGTTGGAAGTATATTTCTTGTTTTTGTGGAATTTAGCTGGAAAATAAAAAATAACGTAAAACATGTACTTACGACTTACAGAGTAATTGAATGTATACACTATAATAACCAGCGATTTAAGGCTTTAAAAGATCGAAAAAAAAGAAAAGAAAAGAAGAAAGATAATATGTTGTGGCAGTCTAACTCGATCTAAGGAAATAGAGAGGGAGGGGGTTGGGGGGGGGGGCAAAGCTTGTTAATCTGGAAAGAATACAAGCATCAATTTCAAGCACTTATAGAGAATCAAGCGGGCTTGTTAAGGTCGTAAGTTGGACAATTATCCCGTGTTAGGTTCAATCAGCTTAGTCCTACACAAAATTGATCGAATCATGTGAAAACAAATGTATTCTGATTTTTGTCGCAGATATTTCTGGTCTACGCACTCCAGTGCCCACAAAGCAGTTATTGAAACAGCTGATTTTCGCCTATTCTAGAGCGACAACATCCCCTGATCTTTTACAACCATGAAGGACCTGTACTCGAAAATACTTGCAATTCTCATCTGCTTGCAGGTTATTTTCGTCACTTTCTTCCCGTCAGGGGCTGGTAAGTTGATACTGATTAATTATACCATCGAAATTCTATATAATGGCTACAAAAAATATTTGCATCATTACCCTCATTTCCTAACGAAGCGCGTTTTTTTACCAAGTTTTATATTTCATTTCATAGTATCAAATCTCTGTAGTTACACGAAAGTATTAAATGATAGGAAACTTGATATACACGAATTTAATTAATTAATAAGTTAGTCGATATACAGCCATTATTATTTCATGTGAAATATTACAACGTCAAAAACTTAACGTTCTTGTACGTACAGTATTAATCACAAATTGTAAGAATGTTTACTGATAAGCAAAATAGATAATATGGAAAACGCAGACCTATGGAAAGAGAATTCCTGACATTAGACAGGAATACGCGATTGCACGAAATATTTTATGGTATGTCTGACATGGAGAATATATGCGGCGAAGTACGAAAAATTCATCCTGAGATATGTATACGACCTACGCGGTACGGGACGTGTTATAAATGGTTTTCGCCACTCAGCCGTATTTGAATTTGTGAACACGATCGAACAAATGACGCGACAATTATTAATTGCCGTCTCTGCCTTAGTAACGATTCGCGTTGGAACGAGGTCGAATCGTTCCGATTCCACGCGCGATTAACAAATAATTACAGTGGACATCAATTACTTGGATGACCTTCGTCATTTCAGCTTAAAACGATTAATTTGATCAAACCAACCAATTATTTCAATTAATACAATCTGCACTTTAAATTCGCACGTCTTGTGTATACACACCGGGCCAGAGAAAAGTTTTCATTCGTTCGAGTAGAACCTTCGTAGTCCTTGAGGACGCGTGTCGCTTCTCGTGCACCTAAAGTTTCGCTCAAATTAACCGATTTATTTGAATTCGAGCGAGTGAAAACCTCTTTGTCACCGTGAGTTTGTTACTTAATTGATACTCTTAGATGCCCTTTGCTTTCAATCTCTTACATCCATTCTTAATTAGTCAAGTCGTTTGACTTTTGACAAGTATTTTGAAACCATTTTACTAACACGAACCTACTTTTTTACTTGAGATTATCCGCTATTTTTATTCAAATGTATATGTACGTATATACACTTTTGAATTTTAAACGAACCTTCTATTATACCTATATCCTTTAAGTGCCGTTTTAAGTTTCAAGAGACTTTAACTCGGATAGCTCGACTTGGAGTTCTAACGTATACTGTAAAGCACACTTGCGAAGTAAAACAGCAAACACGATATAAAAACTTTTTGCCCATGTAAGAAATCGAATAACCTATTTCAACGGTGCTTTAATCTCATCGATGAAGCATCGATGCAACGAAGGAGCATCGTGATAGCCGCAATGCGGATCCGTTGAACAAAAATTTCCTGGTACGGTCGTTTTCGTAATGTTATTAACCGTTTTAGTGTCGGATGTTTCAAGACTCCGTATCGGTTTGTGCTGTGCAGCGCGATAGCGCTTCGTTTATTTATTTGCGAGTAGTACCGATCGACGCGATCGCGCTGCCCTTTTTCATCCTGTTTTTTTCATCGAAATATACCGTTCGACGTGCTCGCGCTTCATTTCATCGGTTATACTGGAAGCGTTACAACAAACACTCAAAAGTTTGCGAAATATTTATGCTCTGCGTTTCGTTTGTGTGATAACATTCTATAATGCAGGATTTGGTTTTCCGATTCAAGAGGTAATTTTTTATATTGGTTTTTTTTTTTATTTGGTTTATGATTATTTGAAAAACGAGTAATTACGAGAGGAAACTCTGATATGACTCGCGACGAGCACGCTTGAGCGCGTTGCGAATTAATGATCGTGACCATACATCGTGGCACAATTTACCACGGTACGCGAATAGAGTGATCACGCTGCGTGGCGTTAAAACGGTTAGCGTAACTGCGCGTACGATTGTCGAGTGACAAAGATATTGACGCTGGTAATCGTTTTCAGTGCATTTAGGAGGAAACTGTACTGATTTCGAAGGACGATCTGTCTTACATGGACAGATGTATGTACCGGGACCTTGGATTTGCATACACTGCATATGTTACAATTCGAAGTCAACATCTTGCGGGCGTCTCCGCTGTTCAATTCCTGCGGTAAGTATATGCTCATTCTAAGAGCAACCAGCTTAACACAACCATGAGAAACTAAAGTACACCGTTAACGCTTGCATGCTGGTCGTTAAAACACATGCTGCGCGAATAGGGTACACAGCGATTCATTTAACTCGCCTTGAATTAGTTTTAGAAAGACAAACATGGACAGGGATAATTTTTGTCACGAGTCGTTTAATTTATTCGTTCATTAGAACGAATTAATTTACACCTGCTGAGATCGCGATTGACGCGACAAATTCGAAATCTTGTTCCATATAAATATTTTTAAACAAGCACGTCGTAAGCTTTGTATATTTTTTAATCGCAACGAAACTGTTCAGAGAAATGCTGAAATTATTAATTATAAAAGGAGATTTCTACGCATCGTTGTAAAAGTGTCAGGGAAAATATTCGTGAAACAGTTACGTTGTTACAAGTTCTACAAGAAGAAATATCGAAAATCACGTTCCACTTATTCAGTTGCACGTGTAAAAGGTATCTTGCGTTCGCGCAAAAAATCTCTGAAGGATACATGCTTTATAATAATTGGAGTGTCGAAGTTGTTACACGGATCGGCGTACACGTACCTTTTAATGAAACTAGGTTACTCATTCGTTATTCGTTCCTAATTTTCAGCTTCACGATTTTTACGCAATAAAATTTTATACACCTGTTCGGTTTATAAATGATTCAATTCAAATTTAACAGAATTAAAGTTGAAATAATCATTTGTACTTCATTAAAAGGTTCTTTCAGCATCTCGTTTCAATATTTTTATTGGTAATATTTTGTTGATCGTTATATTTAAATGGAGTTTTTCAAAGGAGAGACATTTTAAGGTAGGAAATGGACATACATTTATAATAAGAATTCAGAAGAAAGAATATTTCATACAGAAAGAAATATTCCGTATGTATAAATAACTACGCTATGAATTTTATATGTATCGGATATTCCTTCTGGTTAATGTATCTGATGTTTTTTCACGCGAGATAGCGTATATTTGCATCTATATGTCTCTTCGTTTCTCAGTAGTAAAACTTAGCATTCATGCGGCTGATAAGTAGTTACGCACTGACAACGAGAAACATAAAATGAGTAAGAAGCATGAGACATTCTATAGGAAAAATAAACTTGTTTTTATCTTTCATTGCATATTCGTCAGAATATTGTTAATAAATATTTAAGTTAAGATTTCAGTTGAAATAAATACATAGGATTAGACATTTATTTATATATATATCTATGAACGCATTTGACATAAAATTTTGATAACGACTAAAATTATATATTCTGATATTAAATTAATTTAATGAGAATAAAAAACTAATTTTTTTAAACAAGATTTTGTATAAAGTTATATTTATTAGGAAAAGTTCGTTCATCCCTTTATAATATGATAGGATTAGACTCATAGCTGTGTAAATCATTTCATGGAATAGTATATGTGTGCGTGTGTGTTCTAAGTTTTTACTATAAAAATGCTAAATGTACTAGGAGACGTTTTTAAAAATTCATACATTTTTCTTCATCAAACATATCAATCGTTATATTGAAAAGTTAATTATCTATTATTTGTTTCGAGCTGCACATTGATTGAGACATTCCTGTTGGTTATAATTGCGAATTTAACGCAACGAAGTTGTTTGAATCCCTTGCGAGCATGTAAATATATCGTCGAATTAATAGGTCAATTACTTGAGGTTGGAATTGAAAGAAAGAGAAAGGTGGAGGAGAAGTCTTGCGTTTGAATGCGGGACACTTTTAAAGCCCACAGTTCGCTGAAATTGCCAGAGAATTCAATTAAATGGCAAATTAAACCATTGAACTGAATCTGTTTCCAATCGCGAGCTTAGAAGTTCTATCCTTTGAATTTTTATATCAGTCAACTTTCTTTTTGTACGTACGGTAACGAATACAATTCATGAATTAATGAAGTATGTAATTGGATGAAAGTTCTTCTTCCTGGATTCAGTTTAGACTAAGAAAAATTATATAATAACGAAATTATCAACTTAAAATTGATAGAGTGTATAGTTTTTTTTCTTTTTTTTTTTTTTGCGTGAGGAGGGGAAAATGCTGTTACGCATACCCAGTGATCCGCATCACTGGGTTATGTGGGACTCGGGCGGATGTTGTTGCCATACCCACTAAAAACCCCTCCTCCTTTTTCCTTTGCTTTGAGGACAGACAACCCCGGTAAAACCTGTCGGCAGTCATCAGGGTTGTCCTTTCATGCCCCGTTGTATCTTCTTCGTCGGGCAGCTATTCTGTATATTCAGTATTGCTCTCGTCATCTTCTCAGCTAGTTCAGAATACTGGGCTGATCTCCTTCTGTGGTTCTTTGTTGTCTTGTATCTCTGCCTTCACTGCTCCGCGTAGTTGTTGTTGCTCTCGTTCTCCTCCTTGTCTCCTTCAAGGCCTTCGCAGTCACCCTCCTGTGAGACATGACGGTCTTGCGAAATTGCCTGAATTTATCCCAGCTCTCGTTCTTGGCGGTCACCGTGGCGATCAGATTGTCCACGTCTATCTTCTCGCCAAGAGCGTTCTCCAGCTCAATCCTTCTGTCCGTTCACCTCGGGCACGTGAAGAGGGCGTGCTCTGCATCGTCGTTAGGGTCTCCACAGTCGAGACAGTTGCTGTCGCTGCTCTTGCCAATCCTCTTTCTATAGACACCGAAACTCCTGTAGAGGTGGCCGTGTGTGCGTTATATATTTATTGGACGTGCGTGATAGCTGTGGTAGTTGGGCCTGGTCCGCTGTAATTGTCACTGGGGGCTGTAGATGTCGCTGCCGTCGTCCGACACTAGTTAGTGTCGAGTGCCGCCACACTCCCATGCCCGGTTAACAGCTGCATGCTGTGATGATCGATGTCCATCTTCTTTTTGGTAAATAGCAGCGCACTCGGTATTAATTTCCTTGCGCCTCCAGTTCCCCCTTCAGCTCGTTGCCGTCATCCGCGCCGATCTTGGTCTTATGGATCTTGTTCCACTCGTAAGTCTCTCCGAGCATCTTTATCTTTATGTAGATCGGGAGATTTCCGGTCAACACGCAAAGTGCCGCGTGGGAGACGGTACGATATGCCGTCGTTGTTATGCACAGGGCCGTTCGTTGTGCCCGTTTCAGCTTCTTCCTGTTCTTATCGGTATTCGCTAAGCTAATTCTTCTTTCTGAACCCATACTGCCTCCGATGGAACGGGTCCGTTCCGATGCATCTCTCGATGATCTTCTTAAAGCATTTTTCCCAGATCTTGCTCATGGCTGGGAGTATGCTTATCGGCCGGTACGCGTTAGGGAGACTGGGATCCTTTCCCGGCTTCCTTAGCAGTATTACTCTGGCCGTCTTCCAGCAGTCTGGTTCCAGCTTGCTTCCAGCTCCTGCTTCCAGCAGTCCAGGAGTCTTCCATCGACTCCTGCAGCCTTCTTGGTGTTCATTCTTCCGGCGGCATCGACGACATCGCCTTCGCCGATGACGACGCTGAAGCTGATGTCTCCTTCTTCTTCGGTCTCTGCCTCTTCGCGGCCCTCGTAATGGGAGGGTCCGTGTCCCATGGTGAATAGCCTCTGTAGGACTGCTTCCACCATGTCGATCGGCATGTCGTTGGTTGGTTTCTTGCTTTTGCATCTCTTCATGACTGTGCGATAGGGTTTGCCTTCTTGCTTTCCTGTATGGATGGAAACGCGTTCGAAAAGTAGAACGGAGTAATTAGCGATGCACGATCCCAGGCTGGTGAATATTTTTCCATCGGGAAAAGTCAGGTCGAGCGATACAAGATTTGTATGCTCGTTCTGCCAGTTATTTCAACGTCTGTTACGCGATAGAAAATGAACATAAATGAATAATAAATGTATTACAGCCATAAAGATTGCTTGATGTACGCCACCGTTTTTCCCCTATTTCTCCGATACAATTTTCCTTTTTTTTTTCTTTGCCAAACACTTTACTAATCGGTACGTATTCGAATTATCCTCAATTATTCTCGGTTGTTTCCGTTTCCTTTGGATTTACATAAGTACTCGTTTGATGTACGTGCAGAGTGAGATAATAACTATTAACAGCTATAAAATAAGAAGCGAAAATACGTTGAAACTCGACTTCTAGATTCGCGAGACTTTGCAGAGCTTCGAAACTCTCGTGTTTCAAACCTAATAAAAAGTTGTAGAGGGAGAATTACATTGCGAGATCTGTTAAGGAAAATCGTATCGTTGTAATAGGATTATTTCAGCGAGGGAAATTCCGTGTTGCGTGTAACGCGTTGCAAAGCCATGAGCTTTCTTTCGGGTTAATATACATAATCGCCTTATCGAACTTTCCATCTAAACCGTTGCGCTCACACGTGAATTTTGCATTTCAATCTTCTTACTTGCAGTCCAGTCCAGTTTAGTGTGACTAAGCTAAATGTTTCAGCCCTTCCAGGTAGAATATGTTTTATAGAGAGACGTACAACTCTATGAAGGGGAGATCAATAAATTGGGTTATCTTTAAATCACTGACAATTATTTCATCGACACGATTTCACCGACAGCGAATCCACCGGCAATGTCTATCAAAGTTTATGTACCGATACACCGAGTGAAATCACCCACAATCATTTCACCAATATTCTCCTTTGTCGATAATTATCATGTTTGCCACTACATGTTATCGTTGATTATATGTCTTTATTTACACATTCGTTTACGCGCATAACGAGATAAACGAAGAAACGAAAATGATATGTTGTCATGATGTATTGTTAAATTACTAATTAACACGAGTTATATATCTACCTACATGAAAGCTTCTAAATATCAATTATAATTCATGAAAGCACACAAGCTATTTTGCTATACACAAATGGAATTATAAGGAAATGTTACGTGCTAATGATTTAACGAAATTTATTCTTCTGTACATTTGACATTTCTGTATTATTACTTGTGTACTTTCTGCTCTTGTTTACGTCATCGGAAGTAAAATTACGTTAAGCGAATCAGCTAATCTATTTGAGCGATTCAATGGCTCGGTCTTCTCTTATGCGACTACCAAGTAGAAGATAAGTTCTTGGTTATATAACATTTTATAACATCCAAATTAACTTTTTTTTTCTTTTTCGTTTTCTTTTTCTTTCTCTTTTTCTTTTTTTTCCTTTTTCTTTTTCTTTTTTTTCCTTTCTCTTTTTCTTTTTTTTTCCTGTTTCTTTTTCTTTTTTTCTTTACGTGGGGGAAATCCGCTCGGACACGAAACCACTTCTTAAGTGGCGTGGTAGTGAACATCGAAATTAACTGGGGCACTAATTAGCTGAATTACATTGGTAATTTTCTATAATTTATTACTCGAATATGGTAATTTTTTCTTAAAAAGTTTGCTTTTTCTACAATTATTTTACTACAAAACCCATCAAAAACATGATGTATGTATATATACCCTCAAATATTATCGGTTTATTCTCAAGCTATAGTTCAATTTCGGAAATTGCCAATTAAAATCATAGAAAAAAAAAAAAAAAAAACACAGAAAGTTCGTTAAAATATGCGATTTTCCAATCAAGATATAGAATTTATTCGAGTAATATAGATTACAGTAGCGATGGTGACGGCAACGATGAATGGACTGATTCTTCGTGCGAAAATAAATTGGAAGCGCAGAACGATGCATTGTTTCAGGGAATATCGATTTTCAAGCATGGTTTTAAAGTACGTGTGCGCGTGACTAGGTTTGTTAATTAATGCCGCTCCCAGGTTTTCAATATATAAATGTGACACCTACATATCTTTAAGCTTAAAACAATTGGACTAACAATTTCATTAAATTTAAATGAATATTTATCTTTTTAAACGCAACAATATTTTTAATGACAACTTCACGTGTAAATCAAGTGCATACATATTCGATCGTTCTTGAAAACCTGATTCTCTGCGAAGAGAAAAAATCCTTGAATAAAGATTTGATCTACGTTTTATATGCTACGTTTTACATCCACCTCTTTTCAGATATACCTCTCTATTTAAAATCATAGATCGTCACACTCTATAGGTATTTCCTTGAAAAGGTTAAAGTCGTTCTGTATAAAAGCTAATTCAAAGGGGAAGGAAATTCTGCGAAAAATTCTTTCAGATTTCCCTATGTTTGAGCTCGAATCAAAACAATCCTGTATAATAGGATAGGATGATAGGATGATTCTGTATTATTCCTTGTGTACTTTCTGTTCCTGTTATTTACAATAGGATGATTATGCGTTTAACTTCTCATAGAATCTCTCTGATTCCGTATGATATCGTCAATGTTTTTGAAATATGTTATTGATGTCGTAACGTCAACCGTTTCCAGTGCAAATTCAATTTCGAATCGCAATTTCCATGTTTGCGTGGCAAAAGCGTAAAATCGATAACGCACGCAAACATGTCTTCTTTGCTAATGGCGTACTATAAATATAAATATTTGAATAAATATTGCGAATTTCATATTGCTAAAAGATTTATACTATTTGTTCGTAAATAATCGTCGGATCTATATTTAAGTGGAAACTGCTGCATTAGATCTCTTTTCTTACTTAAAATTATTTGGATTGGTAACTTGGATGTAACATGTAATTTATTCTTCTTTTATAAATAGTGTACAGAAGATACCAATTCAGAGAAATGGAAGGAAAGTCTAAAAGCAAAGAAAATCTACAGGAAGATGAAACGTTCGAGCCTTGCCAGGCTATATAAGATGCTAAGTAATCTTCCTAGTCCTGCAGTTCTTTCTATTTCGATCAATAATTATTGGTATATGTTAGGAATGCAATTAGAATTTTTGTCCTCAAGCAAAGTATAATTTCAATTTTGTATGTAAACCAAAATATTAAATATCAAATAACCATCAAATAAAATTATATTGTATGGACTACTGTTTCTTTAAATATTTGAATATTTGGTAAATATTGTTTATTTAAATATTTTAAATTGCATGGAAAAAAAATGATGCAAATAAATCATAGGGCATTTTAACTAAAGAGACCAATATCTATTTAACTGTGATTAAATCGTCACCGTTTAACGCTCTATCTCTTTTATTAACTGTGCCTTGTTAAACTACAGAAGATTACAGAGGATGCGTTTTTTTGATAAACAAACGTTCTGACAAATACGGCAGCAAAATCAGATATATAGATTCTTACAACAGCAGTTATATTCTATGAATTCCGTTTTTCAGAAGCTTTATTTGTGAAACGACAATTCGCCAGAGTACGGATTCACTGTAGTTATAGCTGTAGGATCTCTATCTAGTTGACAGATCTGCTTTACGTAAAGAATTCCTGTCTCTTGTTCTACCTTATCGCGATTCTTTCCTCACCTTATACGCTTTGTCGAGGAAAGTAATATCGCTACATATCTCGGCTCCGGTTACAATAATTAGTTTCCGCCTAAACTGTTAGAACCACGTAGCACGCACTCTACTCTCGTTTTTTAAACATTCAGGCCATCTGATCGCATGCGACGAGTTTTATGTTAATCCCGACCAATTACAATATCTTTCTCTCGTTTACAAGGGACGACGAGACTGGCAGTTGCGTGCTTTCCAAAGCAAAAGCCGCGATATCTGCATGATAACCTAACGTCAACCGATTTTGTTGTACTATTCTTAAGTGGACTTCGTTTGTACCACTTTCGTAACAAAAATAGAATATCTAGAACACAGCATTCCGTTATGCGATATTGTCAATTTCTAACATCTGAAACATCAGAGATAATTTTTTCCCTACAGTTGTAAATTTGTGTGAAAAATTACGAACGTAAAGGTGTTTGGCGCATGTACAGTTCCCCCCTCCCCCTCCCCCCTCCAACCTTCATTTGCGTAGACATGCTAGAAAGATCCACTTTTCGACGGTGAAACCGTTAGTATTAGTATTAGTGTTATAATATATTTGACTAATGGTTCTCAAATACTAGTTTTGCTAAAGCAATGGTGGAATTGGAGCAATTCCTTCTTCTTTCATTCTTTGAATAACCTGAATTTTCAAATAGTCTAGTGACGATTGATCCGTACAATTAATCGATTTCTTTTTATTACAGAAGTGCAAGAAGTTCCGCTTTGAACGCAGATGTTGCAACATCGAATGCCTAAACCCCACAGAAGATCCGATCGAATTTAATGTCACTACCGTCGATGACTCACCCAGAAATGGTTCACTTCAGAACCATAGTCCCATATCTGGAAGCGTCAATCACTATGTGTCACATAGTCATATGTGGACGCTGAGCTTATTGATGGTAATTGTAATATTTTAATTTTTTTTATTCTATATTTTGAAATACTTTGAAATTACTTACTTGCGAATTACTTTGAAAAGTAATTCGCAAAGTAATATAAAATAATACTACTGATTTGTGTCTCTTTCAGAATTTTTTCTTAATCTCTTGTTTTTTTCCAGTGCAATCCCTTTTATCGGAAGTTACTTGATTGCTTTATTTCCTATTAGGTGGTGACCTGCTGCTTTCTTGGGGTTTAGGCGACTGATTGCTTCTATGATCTCTGCACAAGTGAAGGGTTCAATAGGAGGGGACATTTATGTTACTATCACGGGGGAATGATCAGAGGAGAGATCAGCCGAGGAATCCAGCTATGAATCTATTGCCCAGGGTGTCCAGTAAGTTGTCAAAGTTGTTAATTGTTATCTGTGTTAGCGTAGTGAATAAACACATTGATGTTCGGTGTTTCAATTATCAGAATTATAATCGATGTTAAATGTATAGAGTGTGAAAAAATTATTTGTTATAGCTGTGGAAGATGGAGATCTGTTAGAGAAAATGGATCATGAAATTGATCTTGAGTATAATTTTCAGACAAAATTTTTTATTGCATCATAAAGTACTCATCACGAGAAACGAAAGTTTCAGAAAACCCATTTTTTTTTTCTTTTTTTTTTTTTGGTTCTATGTATCCAAGGTCGAGAATAAACTATGTGCACGTTTCTTGTATTCGTTTCTTGTATTTTTATGAGGAATTCAGTCTTTTTACGCCACAAGAGTCTCAACGTTTTCGTTTCCACGCCTACGTTACGCTCGTTAAACACGTTCCAACAAGACCATGAATAAGGGTAACAGCTTTAATGTTTTCACATGTGTTAATTTATTATTTTAGACCTTAAATATTTTATTTATAAAATCTTTATTTAAACAAGTTACCATTGTCGCTACAATAAATCAATGAATGAAATCAGTTTAAATTTAAAATATCATTTCATAATTTCTCGTCACTTGTATCTAAAAACAACAAAAAAACGGTGTACCCACATCGTGCGTAGACGGGAAATTAAAACAGTGGAGCTTAATTGAAACACTGATCATATTCCGCGATTGTAAAACAATAATAGAAAATCGTGTTTCTTTCGAAGGGTATGAAATTGTCAGGAGATTATGCCATAAATGAAATTGGAAACTGGCTGGTCAAAGGTATTAAACTCAATTAAACTGAACTGTGTTATATTGTACAAAGGCTAGAGAACTGCTACCAAATATCTGCTAGTTTAAAGGTGTCCCTTATAAATTATAATTATATTTCAAATTCAATCTCCTAATAATAAGTAAATTAATATTTTACCTAAAATCTGTGATATAGATAACAAAAATAAATTCTTTACATTATTCGTTAGTTTGCAATATAATTAGAATATTCTTTATTTTTATTTTCTGGTGTCTTTGTTATTCTTAAAAGATAAACTGCTTATTTACAAATTTAACACTGCATATGCTATTAATAAATCATTTTATATTTAATTTTGCAACCTTCAGTCATTGTTAAAACTTGTTGACAATACTGTCGGTTAATAGAAATTTCTAAAATCCCCTTGTTTCTATTCGATTAAAGGGTATATTGCAGAAACTATGTTAGCTACAGTGTTAGCTACAAATCACCTGTGTCACTCCGTTAAACTTATACACAATAGTATTGTTTCTTGTTTTCATTGAAAATAAAATATGTTATTGTAGGAATGAAGCAGAATGTTCAAATAATTGAAACAACTTTTTGTCCTATAACTAGTGCCTTTCATTTTAAAAATTAAAAAATTTTTAATCAACGATATTTGGAAGTTTCGATCTAAAATGACCAGGAATTGAAACAGAAAATATTTTGATGCCAATAAATACATATTCTTCACACATAAAACAAATATGAAAACAAAAATCGATGTATATGAATGAATTTTGAAATGGGGAGGAATTATATGATTATACCCATTCTCTGTTGCGTTTAATTGTTTCAATTGATGTCTCATGAGAATTTTCATCGAATTTTTTAGAGATCCTGGCTGTAAGGTCTTTTTAAAATTATAAGAACAGATTCAAACTATAACATTTGAAAACTTGTGCTTACAAAACTTACTTGTTTCTCATAATTATTTAAATGAATCTATTCGGCATTTTGAGTGACCGTCCCTTTATGGCTCGGACGGCACCTCTCCTTCCTTTGGGAAATTCCGAATTATCTGTCCTCCCCGAGCTGCAAACCTGATGACTTAGACAGTAGGGAAAAACATCAGGGAAAACCTCTGGCTAGAAAAGTACGATAGACGAACAAAATTTAACGGCTGATGGGGAGTATCAACAACATACAAGGACAATCATCAACAAAGTGTCGTACCGTGCGGGTGAAATACTGGAGTTTCAATAAGATCTTATAACCATCGAGTTCAGAACATCAAACTTTGTTTGCATAAAGCAAGTGTAAACAAAGTGTCAAATTACACTAACACTCGATCTATTAAATCCGTTCCACCTTGAGCGTTAATTCATTCGAGGTTCGTGGTATCGATCGATCGGTCGGACGTGCCCGCTGGCTCTTTAGTTGATGATTTGTAACAGAATCCTTGCATTAACACAGATTCTCAGAACACACAACTTCACCCAGCAGATATCGATTACAGTCAGTTGTCACTAACAATGCTTTTATCAACAATTTCTTTACCTGTTGATCCTCTGGAAGTTTTAACTATATTATATTCTCTAGGAACAGTAAGATTTTAATGATATAACTTTACTAATGAGATCTTAATGTCATAAACGGTATCGAAACTTCTTAATTAATGTCGTTATCGAAGAAGAGACTCGTAATCTTCTCAAACGAAGAGCACTTGATGTTTACAAGTAGAACTCGATATCTTAGTTTCTTAAAATGTGTTTCTGTGTTTACTTTCTAAATGTAAACTTTATTCAAAACGAGCCGTTCATTCGTTACAGGCCGTTAATAAAATTGCACGTTGCACAAAGGAATTGCCGTTAATAATTTAAGATTCTCTGCTCGTCGTACAGGGTATATATCGTAATTATTCACGACGATCGTAACGTTTAAGTCCAATTCGAGCTTAAAATCCCACGTGAGCTATACTACCACAATAGCCTGAATTTCTATTTGTTCGTTTACTGCCTGTTCGTACTCGGAGCATCCGTTGTAAATTACAGCAAAATCTTCTAATGTGTTCCAGAATATGTCTTCATGGAATTTTAATAATTTATTAAATCTATAGATAACAAATGTAAAACTTACTAATTTATAATTAATATAAAATAAGAGAGCACGAAACTTCCTATTTTATGGACATATTAAATATTTGTAAAAAATTCTGTATCATTAGTATCACTTTAATTACTTTAAAGGATATAATCCCATAAAGCCGTGACCCCTGAAAGAATCGATGTTCACGCGTGACAAATTGGCGTCGTATGAAAGTTCCGGTATGAACGTTACTAGAGCTGATACCAGCTAGGGGCACAGGTATATGTTCTGGGTTCATTATATATTTATAAAGGGCTGCCGACTCAACGAGTGGTCCGGGTAAATTTAAATTGTAAATAGACAGAGATTTCAAGTAAAAGCCTGGATAAGAGCGGATATGGTATGAGAGTCTGTGGTGGAAAGAGGAACAGGCTGCTTTTATTTGTAAAGTTTGAATTTCCTCGATATCGAAGGTGTTTAAGCCGCAAGTGTGTTTCATGTTAATCGTTCGTGTTAATTCATTCGAGACCGAGATTTTATTGTAATACGATTCCTGGGTGTCAGTACGATCTGAATGTTTTGTTAGAATGATACTGTGCTTTTCTCTCTCTGGAATATTCTTTTCATATTTTAATTTTAAGTCGATGACAATCTTAAATTTTATGCCTCATGTTTTTAAAATATAAAATTATATACTATGTTATACTATAATATATTATGTACAGTTATATATATTATGCCTACTGATTGATATGAATTTCTTTCGGTCTCGAATGCGTTAAAACGGAGCGCAAAGAAGTCGAAATTACTTATTGTAATTGGTAAAACATCGTGAAAGGCAGACAGATACAAGAAAGAAGTTAAACTATAAATTATATTTGCGACATTGTTATGTTTTTGCTTTCTTTAAGCCTTTCATCAAGACAGCCGATCTATAAATATTAATCGACCAATTTCTCTAAGCTTGTAACTTCAAATTAATGTTTATATATATAAAGAGTTACGTATTAATCTATCTAAATATTTAAAAAGATGTTTAATGTTATAAATGATGGATATTAAAGATGTTCAAAAGAACGTAGTCTTCGCGTGTTCTTTATCATATCCCTGATCAAAGACATTCCAATATTATTACAATATCCAATTACATATTGATACACAAGATATACAGATTATTATTTATAACATTTTGGTTTTCTTAATTGAGTTATTCATTTAGTACAAATGATAAGTAATTAGTAATAAGTCATAAAAAAAAAAAAAAAAAAAAAAAAACGGTATTGTAGTAGAAATATTATAAGAAAACATTTTCTGTTTCAGTGTAGAGTTACTCCTTTTTATAGACAGTGTCGTACAAATCCGTACGTCTTTGAGAAAATGTAGGTATCTGAGCCCTTACTTCCTCAACAACTTTCAAATCTGAGAGAAAAGAAAAACATACGAAGTAATAAGTAATGCTTGCTAATAAATTCAGCAAATACAGAGGGAGCCGGCAAAATCGATGAACCAACGAGACTAAAAGTTAATTACATCATGGATTTCTCGCTTTTAATGTTAAGCTGGAAATTACCGATATCGGTGACCACCATATTTTCCTGAGTTTCCAAATCATAAAGGATTTTCCCCCAGGGATTTGTCAACTGTGTATGTCCCCATGCGACATAACTTGCTGAAGGAACACGAGCCGGTGATATACAGGCGACGTATAATTGATTGTCATTCGCTCTGGAACGCTGAAGTAATGACCAGTGCAGTGGTCCAGTGGTCATATTGAATGCCGCCGGATATATCAGCATTTGGCAACCTAACACAGAGAAACGGGAAATACGAGACCACTGAATTTTAGTTAACTTTGTAGCTGCACAGTCCATATTCCATAATTTATGAATATGCGAGAACAGTCCTCTTGTCGTGCTTCTAATTCTTTTATTTATTTCATTTTCAGCGAATATACTGGTTTTTTAAATTAAGCTCCTTTTTATACAGAGTTACAGATTATATTGATTATATTTTATATAGAATATATTTAAGAAAGATAGTTACTTTCATGCTAGTTAAGTATTGTTCGATTAAGCTACTGTACCTTTGTTCCGATAAATGCGTGCCATTTCCTCGAATCTGATATCATAGCAAATGCCAATACCTATTTTGCAGCCCTTCACATCAAACATTGTTAGGGAATTACCAGGACTGAGTGAATCACTCTCTCGGAAAGTAATCTTGTTGGGAATGTCGATGTCGAATAGATGTACCTAATAACATAAAAATATAGTTGCTAACTCTATTGCTGTAACTTTTGTAATTTAACATCAATGTTACGAACTTCTAAACTTTAATTGTTTTTTATTTAATAACTGACAGCGTTTTTATCACTTTCTTTTATTAAAAAGTTTTATCATTTAATAATATTTGAGAAGGAATATTTTTTAAGAAAAACTAAGTTTTTTCCTATGTGAAAAATTTATATTACAAAACAAATATATTGTACAAAAATTTATATATTATATTACGACAAAAATGTATGTTTCTCGTATCAAAACGTATTTTATAAACCTATAACATATTTTTTAAATTATAGAATTGGTTATAGTACACGTATGTACATATGCATATTCCTAAATTATTCCTAGATAGAGTCACTTTCTCCACCCCAATATTTTCAATTTCAAAGCCACATGGAGGTATATTATTTACCTTCCGGTGTTTTGCTATCAAAGTTCCATCGGGACCCCAAATAGTACAGGTATTGTACAATTTATCGCCCTCTATTTCAGGTATCGTACCACCAACTACATAAATGCTGTTTTCCTTAGCTGCCTTCGATAAAGCAACGCTCGTTTCACCGTTTCATCAGGAATACTCTCGGCGTATTTTGGAAACTATTCTGCATTGCAATATTTCAATTAATGAAAAATAACTGTCCTTTGTTCCAACCATAAATTAGGTTGAAATGTTTGTCAATTTTTTATTTTTTAAATTATTAAAATAACTAAATTTTATATTTAGATTTACTTAAATATATAATTACTTAGATAATAGTACATATAATAAATTGTTTCTACAGGTTCAAGATGAAAAATGAATATTTAGAAATGTTTAATTACAATCATGCTATTTGGGTCAGTACCAGTGACTTGTTACTTAACGACTTTGCTAGTACTTTTTGAAACATAAAGTTAGATTTTAACTAACTTTAATTTTTAACTATTATAGGTGGAATTATAAATACAAAATAATTGATAATACTAGTTTATAAGTACCTAATTATTAGTATCTTAAAAAATATATTTATACAAAAATCACGATAATCATAAAAATGGGGAAATTCTATATTCTCGAGTCAATTCACAATCTTTATGGAAGTATGAACGTTAAGGTAATTTGTCTACTTTTACTTTTTTCTATATAGTTGTTATACATATAATAAATTATTAGAAAAAGAAACAAATTATTACGTATTCCATATGGTGAATTAAAGCATTCAGGAAGAGCGATAATATCAGCATTATGCTCTTTCGCGCTTGAAATGTAGGAAACTGCCCGCTCTACATTTTTGCTTTTTACTTCATTTACTTGAAGTTGTACCAACGCCAAGCGAAATGCTAAAATGTTGGAAAAGTTAAATACACTCGGTTATATATTTCCCATACTTTTTATTTATAAATACTTTATACATAGTGAATACTTACTCGACATCGTTCGCACTACTTGTTTAACGATGTTCGTAAGTATCATAATGTTCTTTGAGGTTATGTATGGTATTACTCGATATCAACATTACGTAAGCAATACGCGGGGATTTTTAATAATTATTGATAAAGTTTAGGACATTAACTTTGATGTAATTGTAAACATTATTACATATTATAATTAAATGTAATTTTCAGTTAAGGGTAAGAAAAGAAATATACTTTTGTAAAAATACACTTTATTATAAAATCTGTATAAATAAAATTGTACAATTTATCTTGAAAGTAAAATGACCGAATACGTTCCTGGAAAATATTACTGCCTACTAAATGATCGAGATCTTGATCTTTCTCGTCGTCTCGTTTTTTACTTGATCTTTCAGACGAGCAATCGTACTTCTTACGTTTCTTTGACTTCTTCAATCTTTTTAATTTATAAGAATCATTACTATTAGAGTTACTTCTTTCTCTCCGTCTCTTCTTTTCAGAATCACTATCGCTGTCATCATTAGATTCGGAGCGTCTTTTTCGTCTTTCTGATTTTTTATCCCCCACTTTATCATACTTGTTCTTATTGTGCATCGTACTTCCGATTTTCTTTCTTTTATTACTACTTTTGTTCTTCACCGTCTTCGGGGTCAGGGGACATTGATCTTTTTCTATCCATCTTTTGCTTGAGTCCCTTGGATTCCTTGTCCTTATATTCCTCATACTTTTTTGTATCTGAAATTAACCCCATAAAATACTGAAATCTAAAACCTCTACATTTATCATATTTTATATAAAGATAGAAGGGACCTTTAAAAAATTGCATGCAACAACACACTTACAGGTACTCTTGAATTAGTTTTTCTACATGTCCGATTATGTCTTTATATGTATATGTCAATTCAAATTTATTTTCTTAAATGTCCCTTAATGAAAAACTAACACTTCATATTAACTTTGAACTTTTGAGTTCTTAGAATATTCTGATTTAGTCACTGGCTGTACCATAAATTCATTTACAGATATTATATTTCCACCAAGAGCTAGTTTTATTATGAGCCTTCCTGCATCATCATCGAATCCTTCTATTTGACCATAATTATTACTTTGTTCTCCAGCTATAATTTTCACAAATGTTCCTTTCTCGATTTTAACTTCTTCCTCTTCTTTTTTGAAATCTGTATTTTTCTTCTGCAATGCTACTTTGTCTGCTCCAAGACCCATACCTTTTGGTCGTAATTCTGGTATGACAGCTGCTACTAATCTGTAATAGTTAGAATAAACGATTGTGAAATAAAAAATGATGTTCTCTGTTTACTTTCCAATAAGTGATGTATTAAATACATATAATTAATTTAATCCAGAGTAAAATTCATACTTTTCATTTCAACCAATTCCCTTTCCTGGTTGCCATCCCATTCCCCTTAACATTGCTACACCAAAAGCATCAATAGGAATTTTTTCATAATCTTCTAACGTAGACTGAAAAATACAAAACGATATTTATAATATGCAAATGTAATACATCTGTGCATTGCACATCAATATGTTGATAACGTACCTGTTCTTTGCCTCTTAATGATTCATCTTCTACTAAAGGTAAAGTTAAATCATTTGTTTTAGTTTCATATTTATTCTTTGACTTAAGTTCCCCAATGATTTCTTTAGTCGCTTGCTCTTCTAAAGTAACAACTTTATTTTCACTATCTTCAACTGGCTCTTTCTTTATTGATATTATTGGCGATGTTTTTCCATTAGATAGCTTTGATTTTGCCTCGTTAACACTAGCGTCTCCTACCTTTTCCTTATCTGCCTTCGGAAGGAAAATGTCTGCATCTATTTTATTAAGAATTCTATCATGCCAGGTTTTTGAACCTAGTAATGGAATAATTAGAGGTTCATCTTTTTTTTCTTCCTCATTGAAATAAAAAAATTGTTTTCAAATATATATATTCCGCTATTGGTGATTTTTATAGGTTAGGTTGAGGTTATATGTTTCTTGATTATAAATTTTACTTTTTGAACTCACCCTATTACTTTAATACCTTTCTCATCAAGGCATTCAATGTAATCAACTTTCTTTTTTTCTTGTGGAATAGCATTTTTTAACACAGGTTTCTTAATAGATTTCGCAAAACCGAAGGAAATCTTCTTTCCTTCTTCTGCCATTTATTTGTTATTTTAACACTGACTTATAGATCAATACACATGTATATACTAGACATAAAGATTGATGTCACTTGAATCTACGTACATGAATCTGATATCTTATTATACTTTATTAATCTACTCAAAATTACTTGCACATTACTAAAATTTCATTCCGACAATGTATCAAGCGTCTGAATAAGTGACATTAAAGTAAACATATATCAAAGAGGAAATAAGAAGAACTGACGCCTATGGTTTTCTATGTTACAGAGCTAGTGCTGCATCATACGGCCAAATGCCGAAGGTGGCTTATGCTAGTATATACCTGCCTATACGTTTCAATGAGAAAATCGATATTATGTGTTCATGTGAAAATTCACATTTCCCTAGGAGCTGTATTTTGATAGATTTAAGCTTCTAATGGAGCATTTTAAACGTATAGAGTATACTATGAAGTAGATAGTAGTGCGGATCATTTTATATTCATAGAAAGTTTGAATGTATAGAAATGTACAAAATGCTCATGATATGCAAAAATATGCAAAATATTCAAAGTAAACCAATCATCAAAAAGTTTAGAAGGTGAAACAAATTTCTTTAATAACACCTAGATTAATTTTTATTTGTTAACAATCCCATATATAACCATAGCTTTCGCCCGGCGCATATACGCGCCCATACATGCGTTAATAAGATAAGAGGAAATAAAAGACAGATTATCGATAAAATACATTAACACATATGTAATACGTGGATATATTACCACTCAGATTACACATATTATATATTATAAGGGAATATGTATACCACGTATATATGTAGAACGAACATTTCAAACTTGTTTATAGCCCGTGCGAACACATAAATGCACGCACACGAACAATTTTTCGAACGATAATTATATTAATAATTTATAACCATTTATATTTTTATATTTTTATATTTTTATATTTTTATATTTTTATATTATTATATGATAAGCATTTATATTTTTTAAAATATGTTCTTATGGCATACATATTTATTCCACGCTTCATATCTATCCACATCCGTAACTGTAGGTGACATTGTTTTTTAACAATTTTGCTATTATTTCATAATTCTTTAATTCATATTTCAAAGTCGTAACAGATGTTTCTTTTTTTTTTTTTTTTTTTTTCAAGTTTTTCCCATATTGGACTTATTTCGAGCAGCCATGCTTGCTTACAAAGCAATTTTATATCCACGCAAGAATATTTTTCAGTAGATTTTATTATGTGGTTTACAACATCCATATTCTCTAATAACTGGTTGCTAAGGTATAATTTGAACATACCAAGTCGAGTAACTTCATTTGGTAATGATACGTATATTTTCTTTTCAAGGCATCTGCGTAAAGCTGCATCAATGTCCCTAATAATATATTTACAATAAATATTATTGTTCTGTTATATTAATAATAACAAAGGAATATTCCGCACAACACAATAATTAAGATTAAGATAATGAATAATTATGATATTAAGATATTTTCTACTTAGAAAACATTGAAATAGCGTGATATACATAGCAAGGGCAATTAGTTGCAGCCAAAAGAACTACATTAGAATTTTCGTTAGATACTAATCCATCCAATCTAGAAAGAAGTTCTGATCTGAATCTCTTTGCAGGTTCAGACAATGTACAGTTTACTCCTTTATTTGTGCCTATTCAGTCAATCTCGTCGATAAAAATAATTGTAGGCGAATAATTATAGGCAAGTTCAAATAAAACCTGCTCAGTTTAACAAATGTATTTATTATTTATTAACTTTTTTTTTCTTTTTCTTTTTTTCCCTTTTTCTTTTTCTTTTTTTTGCTTTCTCTTTTTCTTTTTTTCCCTTTTTCTTTTTCTTTTTTTTCCTTTTTCTTTTTCTTTTTTTTTACGTGGGGAAAATTCGCTCGGACACGAAGCCACTTCATAAGTGGCGTGGTAGTGAACATCCAAATTAACTGGGGCACTAATTAGCTGAAGCTTCTAGTCAAACCTGGTATCAGTCTTTGTACGCAAAGGCATTCATTACAATCGTTTAAAGTTTGAAGAAACACCGTTACAAATTCGTGATATAAGAGTAAGCGATTCAAAACTCGGATTCATTTGTTGGAACGACGCCGTGGGCAAAAGTACATAATGGTAAATTTTCTTCCAAGACCAATTGATAGCGCTGACGTAATTAAAATGTGACGATATTGCCAGCGACGTTTCTCCAAATAGACGACTAACTTATTTACGAATTGCCGACACACAATTGCCGCTGGTAATACGGTTAGTAATCACTTTATTGAATTTTCTCTTGACGTGACATCGTCGAGTTCCTAGAGAGATTCTTCTCCCTTGCAAAACTATGTTTCTGCAACGCATGTATTTGTTGAATTACCGTTCGTGAACAAGTCCTTCTCTTTATTACATGTAATAGATTCTTCTTTTGAAGTTTTAAATTACATTGGTAATTTTCTATAATTTATTACTCGAATATGGTAATTTTTTCTTAAAAAGTTTGCTTTTTCTACAATTATTTTACTACAAAACCCATCAAAAACATGATGTATGTATATATACCCTCAAATATTATCGGATTATTCTCAAGCTATAGTTCAATTTCGGAAATTGCCAATTAAAATCATAGAAAAAAAAAAACACAGAAAGTTCGTTAAAATATGCGATTTTCCAATCAAGATATAGAATTTATTCGAGTAATATAGATTACAGTAGCGATGGTGACGGCAACGATGAATGGACTGATTCTTCGTGCGAAAATAAATTGGAAGCGCAGAACGATGCATTGTTTCAGGGAATATCGATTTTCAAGCATGGTTTTAAAGTACGTGTGCGCGTGACTAGGTTTGTTAATTAATGCCGCTCCCAGGTTTTCAATATATAAATGTGACACCTACATATCTTTAAGCTTAAAACAATTGGACTAACAATTTCATTAAATTTAAATGAATATTTATCTTTTTAAACGTAACAATATTTTTAATGACAACTTCACGTGTAAATCAAGTGCATACATATTCGATCGATCTTGAAATCCTGATTCTCTGCGAAGAGAAAAATCGTTTGAGGTGGCCGTGTTGTGAGTTATACTTGTAGTAGTTAGTAGGCCTGTTCCGCTGTAATTGTCACTGGGGGCTGTAGATGTCGCTGCCGGGGTACTGCTGATTTTTCGGCTTGTCGAGTGCCGCCACACCTTGAATAAAGATTTGATCTACGTTTTATATGCAACGTTTTACATCCACCTCTTTTCAGATACACCTCTCTATTTAAAATCATAGATCGTCACACTCTATAGGTATTTCCTTGAAAAGGTTAAAGTCGTTCTGTATAAAAGCTAATTCAAAGGGGAAGGAAATTCTGCGAAAAATTCTTTCAGATTTCCCTATGTTTGAGCTCGAATCAAAGCAATCCTGTATAATAGGATAGGATGATAGGATGATTCTGTATTATTCCTTGTGTACTTTCTGTTCCTATTATTTACAATAGGATGATTATGCGTTTAACTTCTCATAGAATCTCTCTGATTCCGTATGATATCGTCAGTGTTTTTGAAATATGTTATTGATGTCGTAACGTCAACCGTTTCCAGTGCAAATTCAATTTCGAATCGCAATTTCCATGTTTGCGTGGCAAAAGCGTAAAATCGATAACGCACGCAAACATGTCTTCTTTGCTAATGGCGTACTATAAATATAAATATTTGAATAAATATTGCGAATTTCATATTGCTAAAAGATTTATACTATTTGTTCGTAAATAATCGTCGGATCTATATTTAAGTGGAAACTGCTGCATTAGATCTCTTTTCTTACTTAAAATTATTTGGATTGGTAACTTGGATGTAACATGTAATTTATTCTTCTTTTATAAATAGTGTACAGAAGATACCAATTCAGAGAAATGGAAGGAAAGTCTAAAAGCAAAGAAAATCTACAGGAAGATAAAACGTTCGAGCCTTGCCAGGCTATATATGATGCTAAGTAATTTCATTTTGACAATGGTCCAACATCTTAGATTTAATCAAAGCCGCTGGAATACGCCAAATATTTCATATCTGACTTAAACATGTACTGCGACGAGCGAAAAAAGTAAACACATAAATGTAAAAGACTAATTTTTCAAGTGATCGGTAAAGATTAGGTAACAGTAACTACAAGTTATTATTAACGAAATGTAATAGTTAATTTTCATTAGCATTAATAATGTACAAAACATTTTATAAAAATGGACATCTCAAACCATGTTTACAGTTTTGCACATTAATTATACTCGTCGAATCAAGGTTTCAACATAGGTATTTCGTCCACTAGTACTACTTCACGTTTATTATATCCAATAGAATTAACTACTATTTAGGTAAATTATTTTGTGGAATGGTCAAATAATGCTCTTTTCTCATTATACCTTCGACATTCGCTTTCTACATAAAATCAACGGGCTGTGTTTACACTTTTGCTTGTCACGGCGTATCAAGGAAGATTGAAATGTAAAGTAATTCGCACAAAAAAGTAGATATTAGTATTGATGTTATTGTATTCCATATTTGACCTTAAAATATGAATAAAATCAGTCTAAGTATTAATGAAATTTCAAACATTTTTTCTAAAACAACGGAACTTTCCTTTCTAATGAGCACTATATGATGCAATAGAAAAACAATTTGACACTGAAAATTGTGGTCAAGATCAATTTTGCGCTACACTTATTTAACCAATTTTCATCAAATCGAAGGTGTAGAATGGCTTGAAAAAAATACCGCGATAAATACTTTTTTGACACTTTGTACAAAGGTGTATATCAATGTGTATATCGATACACATACTCTGTATGTGCATATCCGTGGTATGTATATCCGTTTTTCGAAGCAAAATGTCATCTACCTGTTCAAAAGAGCAAAGCAAAAACACTACATAGAGGGTTTGTTACTGTTAACACTCTCTATTTCCGTGCGTAAAGTATCCAACCAGATATCCAGGAACAGCTTTCAGGGAACGAGATTGAATATTTGATCGAATATATTTAATATGGCAATGTTACGTATAACAATATACGTATGGAATTTTAAAAGTCACGAGGGTTGCAGCGGACTCAATTTTAATGTACATTAAACATTTTGCTCATTGATGACCTTACCTTAATTTTTTTCTCCTTCCTCACTTTCTTCTCCTATGCGAGTGACACAGCAAGATTGATAGTAACAAGCGATTTCATTAAAACACAATCTCCTTTTCCATTTGATAAACACGATACGAGACGAGGGAATGATTTAGGAACACGACTTTCGAGCGGTTTCAACAACTATTAAGTTTCATTTATAGCAACGAACACTGCCAAAGACGTAATCGATAAGATTCGCGTAGGTGCCGTAGATGACGTAGATGAAAAAACGTAGATCAAACGTAAATGACGAAATTATACATTAATTTATTTTAACGCGTTAAAATTACGCTAATGACAGTTGCTCCATTCAATTTGTTCACATATTTGAGCCTTATATGGAACAAAGTGAACGGAGCATCTGCAAGCGTGTTAACTGGACAACGACGAATTTTCACATCTACTCCACGAAGCTTCACATATATCAATGACCACTGCCGTAGTCATGGTCAAACATAGATGACGAAGTTATGTATTGATTCACTTTAACACGTTCAGATTACGCTAGTGACACTTGCGCAGTACTATTTGTTCATATATTTAAGCCCTATATGCAACAAAGTGAACGTAGCATCAGCAAGCGTGTTAATTGGACAACCACGAATTTTCACATATATTGCACGAAGATTCGTATATAACAATGATCACTGCCATAATCATGGTCAAACGTAGATGACGAGATTATGCATTAATTCACTTTAAAAATTACGCTAGTGACAGTTGCGTCGTTCTATTTGTTCATATATTTAAGCCCTATATGCAACAAAGTGAACGTAGCATCTGCAAGCGTGTTAGTTGGACAACGACGAATTTCGTTTCGCAAACACCGACACGTGATACATTTTGAAGTTACGTGGATGCGAGAGTAATTCGTTCCCTTAAATTGCTCAATTTCCATTTCTTTCGCCATGTATATTCGAGTATTGCATTTGAATTGCAGAGCAGTGGGAAGTAACGGCGCACGTCGTTGATATATCGACAGGAACATGAATTCTTTTTTCATAGGATGAATACTTTTTTCATCGAATTATTAAACCGAATCAAGTTTTCAAATCCAATCATTTAATTTCATCGTTTTACATCGAACGTTTCAATCTTTTTTCTTTTAACTACCTTACCTATATTTCATCTCGTTGAATATTCAATATTTTTAATGCTACTACCACTTATTGGTAATTTCAAATATGTAATTATCGTTCTGAAGTTAGAAATTCGAAATAACATTCGTCAGTATATGATTCTACGTTTTATATAGAGTAATAAAAATGATACAATGAGTTTCGGTAAATAACCAATAAAAATTTTTGTTCCTTTTTCTTTTTCTTTTCTTTTTTTTTTTTTGGTTTTATGTATCCAAGGTCGAGAATAAACTATGTGCACGTTTCTTGTATTCGTTTCTTGTATTTTTATGAGGAATTCAGTCTTTTTACGCCACAAGAGTCTCAACGTTTTCGTTTTCACGCCTACGTTACGCTCGTTAAACACGTTCCAACAAGACCATGAATAAGGATAACAGCTTTAATGTTTTCACATGTGTTTATTTATTATTTTAGACCTTAAATATTTTATTTATAAATTCTTTATTTAAACAAGTTACCATTGTCGCTACAATAAATCAATGAATGAAATCAGTTTAAATTTAAAATATCATTTCATAATTTCTCGTCACTTGTATCTAAAAACAACAAAAAAACGGTGTACCCACATCGTGCGTAGACGGGAAATTAAAACAGTGGAGCTTAATTGAAACACTGATCATATTCCGCGATTGTAAAACAATAATAGAAAGTCGTGTTTCTTTAGAAGGGTATGAAATTGTCAGGAGATTATGTCATAAATGAAATTGGAAACTGGCTGGTCAAAGGTATTAAACTCAATTAAACTGAACTGTGTTATATTGTACAAAGGCTAGAGAACTGCTACCAAATATCTGCTAGTTTAAAGGTGTCCCTTATAAATTATAATTATATTTCAAATTCAATCTCCTAGTAATAAGTAAATTAATATTTTACCTAAAATCTGTGATATAGATAACAAAAATAAATTCTTTACATTATTCGTTAGTTTGCAATATAATTAGAATATTATCTTTATTTTCTGGTGTCTTTGTTATCCTTAAAAGATAAACTGCTTATTTACAAATTTAACACTGCATATGCTATTAATAAATCATTTTATATTTAATTTTGCAACCTTCAGTCATTGTTAAAACTTGTTGACAATACTGTCGGTTAATAGAAATTTCTAAAATCCCCTTGTTTCTACTCGATTAAAGGGTATATTGCAGAAACTATGTTAGCTACAGTGTTAGTTACAAATCACCTGTGTCACTCCATTAAACTTATACACAATAGTATTGATTCTTGTTTTAATTTAAAATAAAATATGTTATTGTAGGAAGGAAGCAGAATGTTCAAATAATTGAAACAACTTTTTGTCCTATAATTAGTGCCTTTCATTTTAAAAATTAAAAAATTTTTAATCAACGATATTTGGAAGTTTCGATCTAAAATGATCAGGAATTGAAACAGAAATACTTTTATGCCAATAAATACGTATTCTTCACATATAAAACAAATATGAAAACAAAAATCGATGTATATGAATGAATTTTGAAATGGGGAGGAATTATATGATTATACCCATTCTCTGTTGCGTTTAATTGCTTCAATTGATGTTTCATGAGAATTTTCATCGAATTTTTTTGAGATTTTTTTTTTTATTAGAATATTTACAATCAGTTCTCGTTGAGAATTTTCAGTAATTAATTTAATTTGGCGTGATACAATGACATGGACCATAATAGTTTTATAATGTTGGTTCTAGTAGAAACTAAGGATTTAAACTAGAGGGTATTTTCTTTTTAGTCTGCGGATCTGGTCCGTCGTGTCCAGTAGTTGGGTGACTAGTGGGTTGTGGTGGTTGTTGACTCTTGTGTTATATCTGCTTCTGGACTTGTGTATTTCATCTTTGACTGTAGGTATCTTGAGGTCACGGTGGATTGTTTCGTTGGTAACATACCAGGGTGCATTTGATAGGGATCTTAGCGTTTTCGATTGGAAGCGTTGGAGTATTTCAATGTTGGAGTTACTTGCTGTTCCCCATAGTTGGATTCCGTAGGTCCAGACAGGTTTTATTACGGCCTTGTAGAGGGTTATTTTGTTCTGTATGTTTAGTTTGGAGCGTCGGCCCGTGAGCCAATAGAATTTTCTTAGTTTTTCCTTTAGTTGCTTTGTTTTTTCCGAGATATGTTTTTTCCAAGTTAGCCTCCTGTCCAGGGTCATGCCCAGGTATCTAACGGAGTCCTTGCTTGGGATTATTGTGTTGTTAATGGTGACCTGGGGGCAGGTTTGTTTTCGGAGCGTGAAGGTTACATGGGAGGATTTTTTTTCGTTTATTTTAAAACCCCATTTTTGGAACCACTTTTCCATGGAGTCGAGACTTCGCTGGAGAGTGGATGAGGCAATTTCCGGGTCTGCGTGGGTAGCTAATAGTGCTGTGTCGTCGGCAAATGTTGCTATTGTTACCTCGTTTGATATAGGTAAGTCGGCAGTGTAGATGGAGAACAGTAGGGGTCCGAGGACACTACCTTGGGGTATGCCGGATTCTATTGGGAATGTTGCGGAAGTGGCGCCTAGACATTTAACTATGAATTGTCTGTTGGTTAGGTAGGATTTTAAGATGGAGTAGTATGGATGGGGTAGGATCTTTTTGAGCTTGTAGAGTAGCCCTTGATGCCATACTTTGTCGAATGCCTGTTGGATGTCTAGGAATACCGCTGAGCAGTATTTTTTCTTTTCAAGGATTTGGCTGATCATGTGGGTTATGCGCTGGATTTGCTCTACTGTTGAGTGTTGTTTTCGGAAGCCGAATTGGTGATCTGGGAGTGTTTTCAATTCTTCTAGGAGTGGAAGGAGACGATTCGTGAGCATCCTCTCGAATAATTTAGACAAGGTAGGTAAAAGACTGATTGGGCGATAGGAGCTGGTTTCATATATTGGTTTACCGAGTTTAGGGATGAGGGTGATCAGTGAGATTTTCCACGCCTGAGGAAAGTGTTCAATGCGGAGGATAGCGTTAAAGATTGATGCGATGAGTGCAATCCCTTTTATGGGAAGTTCCTTGATTGCTTTATTGCCTATTAGGTCGTAACCTGCTGCTTTCTTGGGGTTTAGGCGATTGATTGCTTGTATGATCTCTGAAGAAGTGAAGGGTTCAATAGGAGGGGACATTTGGAAGGGAGTGTGCAGATATTCGGTAACGTCCGCTGCAGCTATGGAGGAATGGGGTTGGAATACTTCAGTCAAGTGTTTGGCAAATAGGTTGGCTTTTTCTATAGGGCTACGCGCCCATCCACCCTGCGGACGGCGGATTGGAGGTATTATTTGTGGGAGGCGCGTGAGTTTCCTGGAGGCTTTCCATAGTGAGTAGTTGGAGTCGGCTGTGGGGGACAAGCTGACGAGATATTTGTGAAAACGGTCATTATTGTAGTTTTTTATAGTTTTGGATATTTTTCTAGTTGCGTTGTTTAGTTTGCGTTTGTCCTCCGGTGTTCTATGGGTCTGCCATATGCTTCTTAGTCTACGTTTTTCTGCTATTTTTTTAAATATGTACTGGGGGTATTCGTGGTTGCTGATGGGCGTTTTTGCCGGTGTGGAGAAGCGGATAGCGTTTGTTATGCTCGTGTTTAGGTATTCCGTGGCTGCTTCGATGTCTTCATTGGTTTTTAGTGAAGTTGAGGCTGAAGTTGTGTGTGTAAAGACTTCTCTAAAGAGCTGCCAGTTGGTGTGTTGGTTATGTATGGAGCCATTACGTGTATTCTCGATGATAGTTGAACTGACTGTTACTATCACGGGGGAATGATCAGAGGAGAGATCAACCGAGGAATTGATTTGGACGTGTCTTGACGAGATATTTTTAGTTATGAGGAAATCAAGGAGATCGGGTATTTTGTTTGTGTCGGTGGGCCAGTTTGTGGGTTCGTATGTGGTAAGGTAGTTGAGCTTGTTGGTTATTATGCTGTTGAGGAGGTTTTTGCCTCTTACTGTAACCAGTCTGCTGCCCCATTGGGTGTGTTTGGCGTTGTAGTCTCCTCCAGCTATGAATCTATTGCCCAGGGTGTCCAGGAAGTCGTCAAAGTCTTCTTTGGCGATGGAGTGTCTGGGAGGGCAGTATACTGCTGAAGTGGTGATTGTACCATGACAGTCTTCAAGACCATGCTTGGAGGTAGTCTTTCTGGAATGGTGGAAGTTCGTAGTGCTTAATGTTTGATTTGATTATGATTCCGGTGCCGCCGTGGGCCTTTCCGCTAGTGTGTTGGGTATGGTAGAACTTGTATCCGTTTATGTTCAGGTAGTTTTTGTCGGTGAAGTGGGTTTCAGATATGAGCATTATGTCGATTTGCTGGTGTTTTAGGAAGAGTTCTAGTTCAAGTTTGCGTTGCGCTAGACCGTTGGCATTCCACAGAGCTATGCGTCTTGGTTTTATTTTGCGCCGGGGCGTATTAATTTATCCATAATGAGTGTTAGTAGCGATAGCAAATTGTTTATTTGCTCTGATTGTTTCTCTATTAGCTTTTCAAGCCTAGAGACGTTGTCTGTATCAGGTGAGTTGGGGGCACTATTTTGAGGAGGATCCCTATGGCTATTTGGTATATTTTGAGTGCCTTGTACCGCTTGGGCATAGGAGGTTGAGGGAGTGGTGAATTTGGTAGGGCTGGGTGTTTGATTGGTTGGGGGGATTGGGGTAAAGATGAATTTCGGTGCGCTGGGTGTTTGGTAGGTTACCTCTTTTGTTCTAAGTTTGGGGTACTTGTTTGAGTACAGTGTTTTGTAGGCTGAGCAGCCTTTGTAGTTGGCAGGATGGTCACCTTGACAGTGGATGCACTTCGCTGGGGTTTCCGGTGATTTACTGCACTGGTCGGTGGGGTGTGTACCTGCACATTTGACGCAGCGGAAGGTATGGTTGCAGTATTTCTGCGTGTGCCCGTATCTTTGGCACCTTTTGCATTGCACTATCTCCTTTTTGATTTGCGGTGGTTCGAATTTTACTATAGCGTTCATTAGGCGACTGATGTAGATTCCTTATTGTTGGGTTTCTGTTTTAAACCGATAAAAAATAGGGATAACGGGTTTTTCGAGACTTTATGCCTTATGTTGCTGACATTGATGACTTCGTGGCCGAGTTTCGATAGTTCTATTTTTAGCTCGTCGATGTCTGCAGAGTGGTGGATGTTTCGTAGCACCACCCGGAAAGGTCTTTCTTCTTTGAGTTGATAGGTGTGGAAATTGGCGTTCAGGGCCCTAAGTATCTTGGTAAGCCTCCTGTAGGCTTCTGGGTTCGTCGGCAGGATTTTGACTCGATTGTTGGTTATCTTCAGGTTGTAGTCCTCCTTGGAGATATCTCTCTCTAAGGACTTGATCATAGTCTGGGTGTCAATGACATCATTAACAAATATTGGTGGGGGAGGGGGGCTTCTCCGTGCGTGGTGGTTTGTTGGCGGGCCTGCGATTTCCATGGCGTCGTTTGAGGATTCCAATATTGCGAACCTATTATGAGTGTTAATTTGTGTTGTTGGCTGTTCGTTCGAGTTTGGTTCAATTTT